>NW_021849649.1:1073077-1098549 GCF_003651465.1 Formica exsecta | reverse complement strand
AATAAAAAAAAAAAAAAAAAAAAAAAAAAAAAAATATCGAAGCGAGTTTTTCCGATCGCGTTTGCTGCTACAACGAGGCGGAAACGCTTTATCTCTCTCTCTCTCTCCCCTGCCATTTGAAATTATTTCACATTATCGGCGTGATATCAACTGCTGCAGAAATAGCATGCAAATTGTCACGTGCGTCACAATACGCGCGCGTCCACTCTCTCATTATACGTGGCGACGCGATAATTCACGCCTCGACAATAACGCGAGTTTCTTGTGTTCTGTATTTGGCGAAAGGCGGCCTTCATCAGAACGCGTTCTCGCCCCAGCTGTCCCTGGTGACCGGCGGCGCGCCGACGCTGACCATCAACAGCTTCTCGTCGCCCAACTCGGCTAACGGCGTCGCGTCGACGACGGGCGTTCTCCTGCAGGAATATCAACCGCCGATAGGTGCGACCGCGGCAACAGGATGCAACGTCACCGTCAATTCAGGCTCGTCCTGCCTGACCAACACCAGCAGCACGAGCAGCGGCATGCTGGTGCACGGCGGTGGCGCCGTTCAAGCCACCACCGGCGCCGTCGCCGGTTCTGCCATGGCCACGAAGAGGCGGGAGGCCTTTCTGCCCAGTCAAGGCCAACCGGTGAAGCTGGAGAACAAATCGAACAGGACGTCATGCCTCTGCAGGAACAGCAACGGTACGAATATCCTCTCGGCGGACTTGGTATCCTTGACGATCGCGTTTATTCGAATGGATGATGAATCTTGATCTTTGCATCCCCGACCTTCTTTCGGATCACTTTAATCTTTTCTAATCTTCCTTAGGTTTTAGTCTTTCAATCTCTCCGAAGTTATATTTTTGGTTCGTTGAATTTTTCAAGTTTCTCGGAGAGTTCTTGGAATTCTAGAATTATAACTTCGAAGAATCAAAGAGAAAACGAGAGTTGGAATATAGTTCGAAACTATTGTCGCGCATGTTGCTGTCGGATTAGATTGAATTACAGGGGACTCTCGATTATATACGCGATTAACGATCGCCGAAACGACCAATTTCAGGAAAGACAAAGATGGTGCATTCGGATGTAGGATGTAGCAGGACGTTACCTGTCGCCTCGTCTTGGAACGGGCAGGACGGTGTCAACAATAACGGTTTGACGGTCAAGAGGGAACCCCTGGCTTCGGTGCCCTGCCAAGTCGCCGAGGTTTCCACGTCTCTGCACGCCACCACGACCTCCGTCAAGATTGAGCCCGTTCCACCTAAATCCGAGAACGGTAAGTGTTTATCAGAGTCTGTTATTCATACATTCCAATCATCTTAGTCTGAGTTAATTGTCATACAAAAGATATTGAATTTATCGCGTGTGTTTGTCGCTCGCGCCGTTTGATTCTCTTTATGTATCCGGTGCGAGTATTACACGACGATCGTATCATTAGAGACAGATGCGCGATAAAAATCGTACGATGATATATCTCGAGATACATCGCGGAATCATCGAGAAGATGAGACGCAATCGAATCGTAATAATTGCGCGATATAAGATTGTGTTCAAGAAGTAAAAATATCTTCGGTATCGAAGATATAATCGCCTTTCCCGACAATCATGTACGGATAATCGTCGGTCATCTACAACAATACAGTGTAATAGAACAATTTTTCATATATGCGCGTTTAAAACATACAACACGAGATATTTTGAAAATCATGAGATATAATTACGTTGTCGTCAATTTACTCCAAGATCCAAACGTAATCCGAATCGACGTAATCAAATTTCTCACAGCCACGTTTATTTGATGAATAGATGACGCAATATTTAAAAAAATCTTGATTAAGATATACATAAGATGCGATTACAAAATCAAAGATAATTACGTTGTTCAACGAGCGCGCGAGAGATCATTGTCGTTCGCCAGTTTGCGATGAAACTGTGTGCGTGACCTGCGTACATGCACAAAGCTCTTATCTGCCGAAAATATCGTTCGAATCGACATAATCAAATTTTTCACCAACCACGCGGAAGATCATCGCGCCGTTCGCTTAACGCAAAGGTGGCGCGACGCTTTTTTTGATAGGCTCACAAACGTTGAGGGCGCAGAAGGGAGCGACGAGGGCGAGGGAAGAAATGCGTGATATGGGAGAGCGCGAGAGCGAGATGGCGACAAGAAAAAGATAGAGAGAGAGAGAGAAACGGAGCGAGACGAGATCGCGCGAGAGGACCGGTCTGTCGGTTGGAGAGGAAAAGAAGGAGGAGGAGGTGAGAGACGAGAGGAAAAGAGAGAAAGAGAGAGAGAGAGAGAGAGCGGCAGAGGCAGACAGTCTCGTTAAAGTAGGAGGTGCGTGGCACGCATGGCGACGCAAACACAAGGCGTGGTTCGAAAGAGTCTCGACCCTCTCTCCTCCCGGCCGATCCCGACATCCGCGCTCTCGCACCGGTTCTCGTTTGCGTGATGCCCGCACGTGTTACGTCATGCGAGCGTAACGCGCGTCGCGTCGCGTCGCCGGCCGAAGGCCGCCGGGGAGAAGTGTCGGGACGCGACGAGGTGGCGGAAAGAAAAGGAGGAAGGGGGGGTAAGAGATGGTGATTTAAATGAATACACTTTCGAGTGCATCGATGAAACGCGACGCGTAGATCCGCCGCGGTCCTCTTTTCTTCAAAGTAAAAATGTCGAGGCTTATCCAAAGTGGACGGACGGAAGGGTGAATGAAGAGATAAATCAAGACGGTGACTGAAATTTGAAACGCGTTTCAAAGTTTAAATTGGCCTTTCGATAAAACGTGCGAGATGTATTTGACGAGATTTTCGTGAAAAGGCCAATCAATGGAAGGGAAGAGGGTGATCTGGACGGTGATTTAAACGAATGCGCATATCGGATATAAAACACGCGTGAAACGAGTTCTATTGGAAATATTTCCCCGTTCGAGAAAAATTTCTGTATATTCTGTAAATTTCGAGATAATAGATTGTTTGCTTTTAATTACGAGCTTACAGATTCGAAATTCGCGAGAATCCTTATTTTTCCAAATTATTGAATCGACAATAATCTCTATGCTCACTCGCAATGATAGACGTTTTTTACGTGTCTACGGTAATCACGCAACTTAGACTCGACACCTTAAACTCCTTAAATTCTTCGAAATTAAAAACTGCTTCTTTAATCTTTAGAAACGCGATACACGATACAACGATAAAGGTATCAAATGAAGAAATGAAAGATGTATGATCTTTATGCGAACTCACACGATAGATCGATCTCATTCACCCCAATGTCCCTCGCGAAAGGGGTTCTTTCCAGAATCGCGTCTGTTTATTACCCCATATAAACTTTTATAAATTCTACGACTAACATCGAAGAGAGCTTCGGGCAGTTTGCGACCGATTGCGGGATCTTGTCCTCTCTCAAAGCGATTCACGCGCGATTTCCTTAATCGTTTCAGGAATAGCGGTCTCGAACGCGGCTGCCGGTGGCATACCGGTCGGCATCGCTGTGGCGAGACAGCGGTTGCAACACCAGGAGACTTCGACGTCTATGCGCAACGTCTCCCTAAGTCATCACACGTCGCATCACGCGACGAGCTATCATCATTTCCAGCCGGACAGCCTAGGTGAGTATCGTCTCTCTCTTTCCTTCGGCATTTACCAAACTCTGTTCCTCAACCTGAAATCACACGAACGATTAAGTTGAAATTTATCCCATCCGTAAAACAAAAATTCGATAAAGTGATTTATATGAATATAAAAGTGCAGACATATATGACAGAATTCAATTTTTCGCGAAAAAGTGAAAAAATAAGATAGATCCTAATACTATATTTTTGCAGAGAAATATGAATTCAATTAGTATCGTTGCATTTATGAAAATGCGTCACCCGTCACACCTGTGAAATTATTTATGAGATATAATTGACGTTTCAGTAATCGCGCGATTGTTAGTCTCTATGAAAATAAGATCGCGTATTGAAAAATTCATCCTGTGATTAAATATCGGTATCGAATTGTAAAAGTTTTTGTCATTCTTGTTCCATTTCTATTTTTACTAATCGCGTAGCGTTTTACAAATGTCGTTATCGCTCTTTCGCGTTGATGGTATTTTTCGTATGCGAATATCATATTTCGATGCCGATTAAAAATTCTAGATAACAACAAAATGCCACGCAAATTTGCGAAATGATATCATTCTTCGGATGACAATTTTGAGCGTAGAAGAATATCAAAATACCTCGAAAATTAATTTTTCAAGGGATATCCCTTTCAAATGTCAGCATGCAATATATACGGTGTCCAATTACGCAGCATGTCCTCGCAATGCGATTACATGCGGGCTTCAATCCTAAAGCGAAAAGTAAAGAAGGCTCGCTTTAGGTTTGCTGGCATGCATCGAGATAACGTTTGTCGTGCATGTGAACGGTTTTAAAATCCATCGCATGATCCTTATCGAGGTTTTCCGCATTTAACGTCTTCGATATCAGCATCGAAGGAGTAACTTTGCCTATTGCACTGTCTTGAGCGTAATTTATTACAAAAAAATATCGCCGTTATTACTATTGCCTAGGGCTCTACCAAGAGACACGTTAGTGTCTCGCGCCAAGTCACGCGCAGCAACAACGAGGCGTATATATACGCGAGTCGTCCAGTTAATGGTACTTTAGATTAGCGGATCTCAGCAACAACTGGACCATTAGAATTATAAAAGGTTTCATAACTTTCGATAGATCGAGTCTGTTTTTAACGAAAGTGTCTTTATTTTGTAAAAAATAAGTATAAAGGAAATTAAAATTATTTATATTAAAGAATCAATATCTCTTTTAAATTGAAAATTAATTTTTACTTTTCCATTAACGCGACGTTATTTTTAAAGTAATATCATCGTAAAAATAAGAGCCTCAGCCAACAGTAATAATGGCAATATCCCTTTGCATGTAAAAACCCTATATACGTTAAATATATCAAATATTTAAAGTATAAAATTAAGTGAAATTATACATTTGTATATGTATATCAAGATCATGTCCGGTTTAAAACTCACAAAAATAATCATAATTAGGAATCACAGGTTGTTTTACAATATGAACATGAGACGATCTAAAATATTGCGCGTGGCAAATTTAGGTAATATTCCTTGAATTTTAAATATGTTGGACCCCAATATATTCATCCCTATACGACCGCTCACCTTCATACATCACTGGGCGGAGAGGGTGAAACGAGACTCGTTCGTACCTCCAGAGTTTCTCTCCTCGCCAGCGTGACGTGCGCGCGGCTTTCCCTTGTCGATCAACCCCCTGGTTCGCGATGGATGATGAACCCCGATGAATGAGTCCCCGTTGCAGGCTCCAACACGGCCATGGCGGTAGGCGGCACCACCCTGGTGCACTGCGGAGGGCCTGGAGGGGAGGATCGTGCGGCCCACCTAGCTGCCATTCCCTCCGGGGCGCTCGCGCCCTCGTTGAGCCTGAATTCCAGTCTGAATTCCAGCCTGAATTCCACCCTGGGCAGCATCGGCGGCGCACCGGCGGCCGACGCGGCCGCCACTGCGTGGCCGCCCACGCTGTGGCAGTATCCGGCTGCAGCGGCTGCAGGTGAGTAGTTGGAATATCATTATCAGGAATAATGAGCGAAATACAATAGCTAGCATTCCCCCTCTTCGAACATATACAATAGTTTAAAATAGATGGTAGATTTAGAGATAGAATCTACAGGGTGTCAAGTCGCTAGAGAAACATTGGTGAACCTGGAATTACCAGGGATATTTTCTTTTCTTTTACACCTGGAAGACTCAGGGTATTTTCATGGAATTTTATTGGAGAATTTTTTAAAAAAACACGGTCGTTTTTTGGTAAATTTATTTTTATATTGCAAGCAATCGGCAATCCACCAATTGGCCAAGTTGTGTAAAATATGTATTTTACGCAACTATTAAATATATGTATTATAAATAATATATATTTTTTTTATATCTCTGTTTTTACATATTTAATCTGTTAACAAAATATAGAAAATATGCACATATATGTACATATTTTTTATTGTAAATTTTCAGAGTGATAAAAAAATAAAAATTATGCAGAAGAAAAATGTTTATCTTATGAAAACTATTTAGTTTTTTTAGTGCGTTTTTAAATCTATCAACTGAAACTCAAATGGCTTTTTATTTTTCCTTAGTATGTGAAAAGCATTAGAAAATGCACACAATGAAAAAACTTGTTTTATAAAATCGCACAAAAAAAAAGAATATTACAAAACTTCTCTACCTGAAATTTTGAAAAAGAAACCTGGAAGATTAGGGATTTTTCAGGGAACTTTTTTACAAGATTTGAATAGAGACCTTGTAGAAATAAGATAAAAAAGAATGTCTCTATGTCTTTATGATCCCTAGTTTTGTTCTGGTGCCATTGTCATATCGAACAAATAATCAGGCATAAATTTTGAAGCATTGGCAAATAATATTTATGCAACAATACGAGCAGAGTGAACACTCGAAGTCAAAAATAATACACGAGTAAAAAAAGAATATCTTATTTATATACAAATAAAAATGCATAGACAGAATGAAGAAAGAATATAAAGAGGCGTAAAGAAAAGGCTGAGAAAGGAAAAAATGGAAAGCGGGAAATACACAAAAATAATCATAGGAATATGTGTATAAATAAAAATGAAAGAGAGAGCTACGCGCGTATGTGATTATTAATAATAAGCTGCATAATTCGCGTAGTATCCAATTTTTTAGCGACGTAAACGAACCACGTCGATGGACAAAAGTACGGATTAATTAACGTCACGTGACGTATATTACGCGCATCCGTCAGCTCGGGGCGATTAACCGGGCCACTAACGAGCGACCCTATACAATTTCGGATCGAATTCACCCCTCGCGCTCTGACCTCCCTCCCCGGCCTCGCTGACCGAGTGACATTTATCCTAAATAACGCCAACTGAACTACATTGCCACCCGATATGCCGTTTGCGCGCGCGTATTTTCGCGCCGCGTAAATCATTCACGCATATCCGTTTAATTTAATTCGTCGCTCGATTAAGCGTTTGGAGATTGAGACGAAAATGCGCGCGTTAAGATATACAAGACCAATCCCAATTTTGCACGATATTTAAATAATAATAGCGTAGTATAGTAACGGCAATATATATATATATCTCTTCATTTTATATCCCGGACATTTGAATTATATCGGTCTAATCCTTTAGATCTTTTATATCGTACAAGTTATCGTGCACTCAAAGTGCATATTTATAGGTATGGATTATAAATGTAATTGAAACCACACATACACATACACACATAATGAGATAATCGAAATTAATATACGAATGAGGAATTAATTTGGATTTTGTAGCGATGCCAACGGAACCGGTCGGCTTCCCACAAATGGGCACCGGCTTGCAGGGCGGTTTGCAGCTGGTCCGCGATCCGTCCGGACATGTTATCCTTATTCACGCCGCGGGTAACGTAACATTTCGTATAAACATTCGATTCGCTCTCGATGACGGGAAGGAGACTCAACTCTTTTTTTTTTTTTTTTTTTTTTTTTTTTTTTTTTTTTTTTTTTTTTTTTTTTTATTTTTTTTTTACATTTTTCCTTTCGACAGAACAAATGCAGCAGGCCGTGGTGTGGCCGAATTACTCGAATCACAACGGTAACGTCGCGCCCCCGCCGCTTCTGTTGCCACCCCCGCCGCCCTCGATACAGCTTCTGAGTGATATCGGCGGCGCGCGACTCGTGCTAACCGAGAACAAAAGGAAGCAGCAAAGCGCGTTACCGATCGTCAAGATTGAAGCGGAATGCAGCAACAGTCCGACTACCATAATCAGTGAGCAGGACTTTATTTCTTTTATTTCTTATCCGATAAAGAGGAAAACAATTTTTGAGTTCGAAAAAACAATTTCTTCTTCGAAATGACAGTAGTAAACTATATGAAGGAAATATTTCGGTTTTATCTTTCGCGACAATATAATGAAAAATTTTCTTGAAAGGTCGAGACGAATTGAATCGCGATGAAACAAAGCAAAATATAGGGGGATGAAAATTAATTTTGTTAAATTCTTATGAAAGATATACAATATATATACGAGTGATAGAGAGAGTTGAACACGTTGTGGGACAATGAGAGAGAATCGAATTCAAGATATTACATTACATTTCATATGCGATTATGCAGCGTCGTCCACCGAGTCGTCCAAGACCGCACTGCAGACTATGACCTCCGTGACTGGCGCCCTGGTACCGGACGCGGCCCTGGTCACCACGCTACACTACTATCCACCGGCGCCGGCGCTGGTGCAGATCAGCCAGGCCGAGCCTGCCACGAACTGCAGATCGCAGGTAGGCGCGTTTTTTTCAACCACTTATGCGATAAGAAGAATTATTACGCCGACCGGCCGGCGCAATATCTATGCAGATACCCGATGCAAATCGAGTTCGTCCGATGATTAATACAATGTACCGCAACGTTTCCACATTATGCGAATGGCTGGACCGCGCCCGGAGCTTGACATAATCACCGCTGCACACCCCCATCCGTCTCTCTCTCTCTCTCCCTCTCTCTTTCTGAATGAATTGCTGGACATTATGCGAATGGCTGGACCGCGCCCGGAGCTTGACATAATCACCGCTGCACACCCCATCCGTCTCTCTCTCCCTCTCTCCCTCTCTCTTTCTGAATGAATTGCTGAATCCTTGTCAATTTGCGTAGAGAAGAAGTTTTTCTACTCAAACATGCATCATAAGAATGCTGGACGACATAAAACATGTAGCAAATTGTAGAAAAATGACTATTTCCATTTTTTTTATTTTTCGAAAGCATTTGACAGAATTCATCATAATATTCTAATCAATAAATGGAAAGAGAGAAGTTTCCCCTCTCTCATTGTACTTAATGGATAATTTCCTATTTGATGAATAGAACGCAGGCTGTACGCAATCAATACGATGATATTTGATTCATATCAAGGTCGGAGTTCCACAAGGTTTTATTCTTGCTCCATTTTTTTGGGGGGTTTGGATTAGTATTCACTTTATGTGTCAGATATTAAGGGGATTCTGTATCATTCTAAATATAGTTTTTACGCGGATGATTTGGAAATTTATTTGCATTGCGAATCATGTGAGTTGCAAAATTGCAATAATCGAAGTGAATGAGGATATTAAATCTATTATCAACTGGTTTAATAACAACGGGCTCATTCTGAATTCTGACAAAATGCAAGCCATTATTTTTGGCACAGCCAAATATATTAACACGGTCAATTTTGAATGTTTATTATCAAGAATTGAGATTGGGGGATCTACAATGCTTTTCTCTACCAACGTTAAATACCTTAATATTATTATCTCCAGCACATTATCTTGGGAAAGGCAAGTGACTAGTGTAGTTTAGAGCATGCAGACTAAACTATATATCAACTAAAGATATCTAAGTATCTTTTGTCTAACGAGCTAAAAATTAGATAATCGTCTCGCTCATTTTACCATACCTGGATTATTTTTCCGCAGCACTCATTAACATTACAGGATAACTCAACTTAAAATTTTACAGAGCTTTAAATGCATGTCTTAGATTTGCGAGCAATGTTAGTCGGGACGAGCACACAACTTTGTCCTATCACATATCGCGATGGCTCAAGATTGAAACAAAGATTTACCTCGTTAAGATGCTTACTCTTTAATTCATTAAATCTCATCAGCCAAGTATCCTATATTATAGCAGTTTTGCGTTTCGATTTACTCAAACATCAAGAACTATGAGGGTTGCGGGCGATCTCCTCTCATTGCCTTCGTGTAAAACGGAGATTTATAAGCGCTTCTTCGGATTCACTGCTTTCAAGTTATATGGAATGCAAAATCGATTGACGAATTTAAAAGCAAATTATATGAACATTTATCGAATGTTCCATTGATTAAATGAGATCTAGATTTAGTCGCTTCAGTGGAAGCGACTTTCGAATGTCAGACGCATTATATATTGTATTTTGATGTGTGTATTCTGTTATAGTAATCATAATACTATAAATTTATACAGAAACGCTAATTACGATATCCGCTGTGTCATGTGTGGATGTATATGTGTATATTTTTATACATACTGAGTTCTGTAAGTACTCCATTTATGTATTCACACCCTGTGGTATATGTTGCATGTAAAACGATGATCTTCATCACAGGCTAGATTGGATATGCATGTGTGGCTTTATACGCTCACATGCATTATATATAAATAAACCTCATACACACGTACATCTTACACACATATACAAACACTGAAACATTTATATTATCGCATATATAAGCACAAATACAAACTCACATCATCACATTGTATTATATTACTAAATTATACTTGCATAATAATTATATATGAACAATTTTTTTGTATTGTGTGCTTGAAGAGATATCATCCCAGCGTTGAAATAAATATACGCTTTCTCTCTCTCTCTCTCTCTCTCTCTCTCTCTATCTATCTATCTATCTATCTATCTATCTTTTTTTTCCTCTCTTTCGGTTGAAGATATCTCTCTCTCTCTTTTGGTTTCGCCCGTGTTTCTACGATTACTTCGAATTCTACAGATTACTCTCGATGCTTTTGTAGAACAATATTAACTAACTTGTGAAAGAATTAGCGATTTCGTGTAAAATCGTGCAAGATTCAGAAAAAAAATTATTTGAAATTTTTTTGCTCTCTGCTTATGATACTTCCGTTTTCACGAAGAAATAGAGGAGATTTGGGCAATGTAAAAGAGAATGTAAAGATAATCTCGAGATTTTTCTCAAACTTTTTTAAAACCTCATATAAGAACCTTTCTTGCGAAGGCCACATCGCCAGTGTCGTATTTGACGCCACCTCCGGAAGTACCGGCGACTATTCGCGCGATCGAGCCGCCGTCGTTCGGTGTCCAGGATGCCTCGAATCAGACCGATGCGCCCGAGGATATCGAGGAGCAGAAGCAGGAACCGCTCGTGAAGCAGGAGCAGAATCCGAGTCCCTGCCATGTCGCGTCCCAGTCGAATTCGGGGAATTTCGAGATCGCGGCACCGCCACCGCCAGAGAGAATCTGCAACGTCGTCAGAATCACGACGACCACAACTACGGTGAATCCGACCGTCTGCGGTATCGTCGCCAAGGTGGATAAGGCTGAGAACACGATCATCAATATGGCCGATTGCGCCAAATATTCGACAAAGGACGGTAGAGCGATCGTCAAGGCGATCGAGCACGACGCACGGACAGATGAGGAGATCTGTAAGGACGACAAGACACCACCAGTCTGCGGCAGCAGGGGTAGCAGGATTGGTGCTAGGATCATTGAGATTACTGAAGAGAACTGCGACAGCTTCCATGAGAATTTGGAGTTCTTCGCAAGGAGGAAAGATGTCAGCGTGGATCAATGCGATACTTGTCCCAATGACGAAGAGGACGTCGCGCAAGAGCCCAAGATTGATGAAAAGATAGAAGTAAAACCTTTATTATTTTTCGAAGTTTATTTCTTAATCTCAACAAATATAAACATATATATTCAAAAAAGAGAATGTATTAAAAATGTTTCTTTTTTCAATTAATGTAAAATAGAGAAAAGTTTCTACTCTGATGATGTTATCGATTTTACACACTCAAACATTTGGATTTTTTCACTATTAATGTTTCGAATAAAAAGTAAATACGCGTTTCATTCCTTTGCATATTTTCTAATACAATATTTATAATTATATCGCGTACCTTTCAGGTCGAGTTGAAGACTATCGATGCGTCGGAGAACGTCAAAGCTCATCGTCAACCGTGCGCCAAGACACCAGAGCCGCCGATCTTCAACGGATCCAAGGCAAGCATCGTCGATTCCACAGAATCGTCGAAAATTAATTGTGAGAGTTACGACAAAAACGTCACAAGGGACATCGCGAACGGCGAAGTACGGCCTCAGATCACAGTAAAGTCCTTCGACATGCCCAATATCGATTGCGAGGATCAGGAAATCGTGCAACAGGTAGTTGTTAAGCAGGAAGCCGACGAAAGCTACTACGAGGCGTGCTGCGAGTCGTCCCGGTGCGAGCCAACGTCCACCAGTGAGAGAGCCAGGCTGCCCAGCTGCGAGAAATTATCACCGGAGGCGACAAAGAGGCACACGGTGGAGAAATCCCATCATCCAGGTATTGAGAACGTGGTGGAAAAGCTGAAAAAGAACGCGGCGGCGCTGCAGGAGGCAGCAGCGCTACCTATCGCGCAAAAGTTCGACGAATCCATCGAGAGATCAAATGCGGAGAGCGTCAAATCGCGCAGACATTCCGAGACGATCCCAAAGAAGCTGCATTTTTTGAGATCGTGCCAAAATTCTGTAGAGAGTGCCGCCGACATCGAGGTCTCCTCTTCCTCGCAGTCCACGACATTGGAACGGCATGTTCCGGACGAATCGAGACAGTATTCATCGTCGATAAAGGATGACAAACACTTGAATGATGGCAGCAGGTCGTGTAATATATCCGGCGAGACATGCCTGCTCGGCGATAATAACAACGACAGCAGAAGCAACAACAACAACATCAAGACTCTTGAGGACAAGAAGCTGCTCGCTAAAAGCGAGAAGAACCTCGTCTGCGAAGTCACCGCTTACGTCAAACCCAAGACCGTCTGGCGTTGCGAGGTGCAACCATTTGAAAAGCTTCAGACAATTTGCAAGCCCGATGATGCATCCTCGGAGACGAAATCCAGAATCCAAAGCCAACAAAAGCCGGCCATTGACCTGAGCGGTCTCGAGTTATTGTCAAACAGCATAGAACAATTGGAACAACGAGTCGGTCATCCGGAACAATCTCAACCGGACACCTCACCGGAACCTGCGGAAAAGTTGTCTGTTAGAGGCAAACTAATGAGTCAACAGAGCGAGAATAATAATAATAACGTCGGCAACCCCCTTGGCTTGCTCTGCGCGTTGGCCGAACAAATTATGGAGGTGGATGATAAAGCTCCCCGAAAACTGAATTTGGAAAGCTCGGAGGAAATCTCGCAGGCTGGTAGGTTACTGTTGAATTTAGGAAGAGGCCCAGATTATCCCGAGCAAGATGGAAGCAAGAGAAAATATTCAGAAAATGACGATTCGCACCATTCCAAACGATCCAAGCTTGACAATCACGAAGAGATTAGCAAGAATGAATCGTTTCCAAATCATTACGATAAATTTATCGAAGATAACAGGACGGGAAGGCAGCAGGAGGAAATTCTTCAAAAGAGATCGAAAGAAGTTAATAAAGACATCGCCAAAGACAAAACTATGGAAACTATGAGGAAACAGGAAGAACGAGATGTTCCAAAATCGACAGAGAGTACCAAGCATAATACTTCGCTACCGAAAGGCAAGATAACGGAAGCTGCAGGAAGACAACAAGAAGGAATCCCTCTGAAATCAAAGGATATTAAACGTATCCTTGATTTCTCCGAGGAGAAAATCAATAAAAAAGTCACTAGTATGGAAGATCAGTCTCTCAATAGGGATAGTTATTCCAATCAATGTGATGCGAAGTGTATTAAAGATCTACAAGTTTCCTCAAACGAAACATCTGTTAACTCACAAAATAATGCTGCCCATAATGATAAGATCGACAAAGAAAACGATTTCTCGGACTCGGAAAGCGAAATGTTCGAGTCGAAGATTCTTCCCGATCAGCCAGCGATCTGCGAAATTGACAACCGGATGTCCGTCGAAGAGAGAGACACTCATGATTACAAAAACGTACGGACCAAGTTAGACGCGAAGAAGTTCATAGTCAGAAAAGGAAATTGCGAGAACAATGACGATGACTGGCCAAATATGAATGCTACCGAGCTGGACATGAGAGTCAGGATGGCCGACATCCAGAGGCAATATAGGGAGAAGCAAAGAGAGCTTTCCAAACTGATCCCCAAGAAGGACGACAAGAAAAACTTTGGCAGGCCGCGGAAGAAGAGCCATTCCTCCACCAGGTAAGTGCGAGTTACTTTTAATATACAGCAGCATCCTTTACATGCATCATTCCTATAGAAGAAATAAATGTGAGATACTAATTATCGTTTGCCATAAATTTAATAAGAAATTTTTGACAATGAACTTCTTCTCTCACCTCCAAAAATTCATTAATTTAAATGTCAAATTAGACATAGCGCGCCGAATTTTGATATTCTCAATTCGAATAATTCAATAATTGATTTATTTTTTCAGTTCCGAACATGGAATATTGTCGTCGCCGTTGCCCGCGCTGGATCCCATGAATTCTCCATTGCAAAACTCGCCGTCGAGGTCATCGGAATTGTTGGACGGTACACCTCCACCGTTAGCCTCGGCTGTTCTGGCTATGCCGAGATGTAACGTGAATCTCGTAAAGCTCGGTGAGCCCAGGAGTCACATAAAGCTTCTGGATAGTATACCCAGCATCCCGATATCAGCACCGCCAGTGGCATCGCCGGTCCCTGGTTCCAGCAAAACGGAGGATGACGAGAAGAGTATAGGAACGGTACGTAGATTTATCTCGAGATTCCTCTTCATATCTTTTAGATAAATTTATTTATTTATAAATGCGGGAAGATATTTTTTTGGTGTACATTACTTAACGCTTATATACAAGTGTATACACTATTAGATAATATTGATGACAAAAATACTATTGAAAATGAAAAAAGATAAAGCAGAAAAGAAGAAGAAAAAAAAGACAAATAATATTCATCGAAGATATTGCATTAATTTATATTTAAACCTGCTAAATGACAAGTGTCAAAAGTCTATTGAATCGGAAATTCATTTACTGCTCATAATCGATTTAAATTTCCCTTATAAAATAAAATGTACAATTTCTTTTAAAAAGTATGCTCTTTCTGAGTTTTTTAAGTGGAAATAAAATTGAATTTGTTCCGAAATTTGTCAAAACATATTTACATGCGCGACATGTTTGTTTAATAATTTACATCGAAATAAGTGATTCACAATAATAATAAATAAGCTAATAAGCAACCCCAAAGAGACGTCGAGCGGTGAATTTTATATATATATATATATATGTATATATATATATATATATATATATAAAATTCGGGTATGTTTAATAAAATTGATAAATTTAAAATAATGTCATAACACGCAAGAATAAATAGTTTTCCCAAATAAAACTTAGCTCATCGGAGAAAACTGATGTTTAACATGCTTTATTAAAGCACAAGAATTCGCCACAAAAGCATATTCCAGTTGTGATTTGAATCATACAAACAGTAATCACAACTGAAAAGGTCAGGAAAATAATCGTGCATAAAATTATTCAGTTGGGTTACGATACCTCATCACCAGCACCGACTGTCGCGAGCTTGAGCTCCGCTTCCAAGAAGAGAAAAGTAGGACGACCAAGGAAGCTCACGTGCACCTCGGGCAGTGTCAGACACTTGACGGAAACAATTGTCGCCAAGAAACCTAAGAGCAAGAGTTCTCTAGTGGGATACGTGCTATCTTCAAAGAGCAGACATCTACAAACCAAAGTAAGATTTATTTTGATAAATTTGCATTAAAGCATAATTTTTTTTGTGTATCCTAACTTTCTGTGTCAAACACACATTATTCATTTTATAAGGTTTCATATATAATTATAATTTGAAATCGTCTTCAGCAATGCATAAACAATAGAACCGGCTATACACCGTTGCCATTCAAGTCTGGAGTGTCTCTCCCGAAGACGCAATCCAAGGTGCAAAAAGTCACAAAAGCGAAGGCAAAGCCGGCGAAGCAGACTCAGCTACATAATAAAAATGTGATTAGTTCGATTATCGCCGAAAAAGCGAAACTGAGTCAAGAGATGAAGCTTGAGAAGCATGGCGGTAAAGTAAAACCAAAGCTGAAAGCGGAGATAAAGGTGAAAAATTGGGAGGACGACGAAAACGACATGGTACCATGTGAGAACGTCCCATCCGAAGAATCCATCATTCAAAAACTCATCGAGGTAGCGAAATTGTTATGTTGTCGTTAAAATAGACTGTGTAAAAGGAATTAAAATAAAAAGAAAAATATTTTTTATAAAGTTATGAATTTCTGATTTGAAAACTGTACCTTTGGTAGGGAAAATAGACAAATTAAAAGAAATTAACATAGAAATTTTACAGAACTATATGAATTCTCGATATGAATTAAAACTGCATTTTCGATGACGTAAGTGTGATCGTTTACATCTCAATTGTTTACGCACATTTACAGATAGGATCAATAAAATTAGCCAAAGAAAGCCAATTATTCTTACAAATTTTGCTTACCTTGCAGGAGACGCCGGTAGAGCCGTCGGTGGAACAGCCATCGGAGAAAGAGCCGGAAAAATCGCGACATGACAAGTTAAAAAAGAAAAAGCGAAAGTCCAGCTCATCGCAGTCGCCGAGCTACGACCGGAAGGAATCCAAGCGACGTAGATACTTGGAGTACGAGCAATGCGCGAAGACCGTTGTCGCTGCTGCTGTCGCGAAGGTCAACGAAACCATTGTCAACCGATGCAAACTGACGTCCGCTCATCTAGACATTGATCAGCTGCGCGTTCTCATGGCAAACGGCGGTCTTTTCTATGCGGGCAGACTCAGCGCTGTGCAGGCGCCCGATGTTTACGCCATTACGTTGGACGGCGAACGCGGTAACAAACCGCACATTTACTCCCGAGAAGAGATCCTGAGAGACGCGGTAATTATAGATAATAATGAGAAAGAGATGATACAGAGTCGCTCAACATTTAACGTATACGGAATAAAAAAAAAACACTCATTTACGCATCCATACATATATCTATGTATACATTTATCCACATGTCTTCAAAATTTGAAAAATATAGTTGGTAAGATAATTATAACGAACAAAATAATAAACAGTAATATTGTACACTAATTAATTATGTGAAATAAAATAGGACTTTCATTGATAATTTATTTTCGGAGAATGAAAACGCGTTTTCGTTGTTCCGCAGATCGTGGAAGTGCGTCCGAGTTCGACAAAAGAGCTACCGCCCGGTACAAGATTGTGCGCGGTTTGGAGTGAAAAGTACAGATGTTTGTATCCGGGAACCGCTGTGGAACCTCTCGTACCTAATCCGGTTGACGACGAGAAATACGTCACCGTGGAATTTGACGATGGAGACAGCGGTAGTATTCCCTTGAACCATATCAGATTGTTGCAGCCTAATTATCCTCTCGTAGGCACGTATCATATATATGCCCTCTAACCGTTTCTCGGTCCAATGTAAACATTCGAATTGTGTTTATTTATCTCGGTCGCTTTACAGAATATGATCCGAATCCTCTTCTTTCATTGGGCAAACGACGCCGGCAAATATCCTCTTCGGAAGAGAAGCGTTCCGCGAGCAATCAAGCCGTTCCGGCAAATGCGGTAACCGACAACAATAGTTTCTGTTCCAACGTAGGAGAATTCACAATGAATAGCAGCGAATGTGCTAACGAAACGGATATCGAAACAAACATCGAAACAAGCAGCACGAGCGGCACAGAATACCGTAGGAGAAAACACCTGAAGAAAATAAAAAAGAAAAGACTACTCGAGAGTCAAGAAGGAAAGAAGAAGCATAGGAAACACAGATCCCGCAAAGAACATCGTAGGCATAAACATAGAAAACATCGAAAACACAAGCATAGACATCATAGCGACTTTGGTGACACAAGCAACGTAAGGTACGTTCTCATAATCTATCATATATAATCTATATACAGATATATCTCTAAATTTCAATGACCACACTATGTTACCGTGTTCTCTACGAATAAAAATAAGAAAAAGATGTCTTATAAATATAATCCCATAAACGGTTATTAAAGCTTTTAAGAGTTTGATTTAAAATCTGTGAGAAACTTTGTATACATGATTTATATACTTTATACAACTATTGAAGATAGAGAATTTATGTAAAGATATAAAAATACATTGAAAAGATATAAAAATTTATAAAATTCAAGTTCATAATTATGATAACTTGTAAGATTTATTTTCAATACAAAATTATATCTCTAAAAAAAAACGTTTTGATCAATTTTACGACACTGTGAGCTTTTATTTTTTATCTTTATTTCTTAAATGTTAATATATTTTTTAGCAATTGGGAAAACAATCAGGAGCAGAGGAATGATGAGGAAACAATCACAAACTTACCGAGTACAAATTTTCCCGCCGCTGAGGAGACCCACTTGTCCGAGGAGGATGACGAGACTGAAGGCTCGTTATTGACCATTGAGAAAGATGACGAGGCTCAAATGGAGTCTGAAGAGTCACCAGAACCAACCCAAAAGAATGACGTGGTTTTCGAAGTAATATCCGAAAAGCCGTCAGAACCGGTCATCCAGGAAACTCAATTAGAACCCGAGGAACCGTCGGAACCGGTCCAAGTGTATGAAGAGGCTCAGATGGACTTTACAGAATCGTCGGAAGACGTCCAAGCGAACGACAAACAATCCGAAGAATCGTCAGAATCGACCCGGAAGAAGACGCAGCCAAAGGCTGCATCGACGAAGCGCACTTCAACGATACGCAGCACCATGTCTAATATCGCGTGTCGTATCTCCAAAATAGGTAGCATCTCTAAAGTGAGTCGCGGCTCCAAGATGAATCGCGTTTCGACAAATCGCGCGTCGACAAGAAACGCCTCGACGACCTCGACGAGTTGCGCTAACACGAATCGCGCCTCGAAAAATCGCGCCACCGTCCAGACGAATCCAGGCCCGTCGAATCCTGTCGAGACGCCCAGTCCGATAGCCCGCATGCTGCCCAACAAATGCCATTGGAAATGGGCAAGCAGTAGCCGCGTATCTGGTGGAAACCAATATTTCACAGCCATCCGACGCGGTAAGGAGACGATAAACATAGGCGACAGCGTGCTGTTTTATTCCTACCGAAAACCACATGAGAAACCTTACATCGGCAAGATAGTATCACTGTGGTTGAATCAGAAATTGGAGATGAGGGTCAGATCCCAATGGTTTTATCGCCCCGAAGAGCTGCAACAGCCCTGTATTCTGGATCCTCCGGTAATTTTTTTTCTCATGAGATATCTAAATAAAAAGATCGGAATAAGAAATTATAAGATTAAGAAACACTATTCTAAAATTTCTCATGATTGAGTCTGCAGTCATATCGGATCATGATATTACAAGAAAATCGCATAAATTTTATTTTTTCTTACATTATATATGTATAAAAATGAATTATTTCTTAAAAAATAAATTTTCTCGTGTTTAACATAATACATTTGTCGAATGTACCGAAGGTTCGTAAATTCGAATAATAGCAAATGTTTATTTATTTGCGCAGGGCGGCCTATTTGAATCGAAGCACAGCGATTCGAACGACGTGCAGACGATTTCACACAAGGTGATGGTGTTGCCGCTCGAGGACTATAACAAAATATTACAGGCATCGCAGAAACATCAAAAGGGATTCGAGGATAACGATCCTTATTACTATGACGCCGGTTTCTACATGCACCCGACAGTGACATACGCGCCCGGAGTCACAGCTGTTCTACAAGAATGAGAACAGCTTAAGCTGACGATTAAGTTAAGCGGGATTACTTAATCGCGGTCAGCCAATGACGAAAATTCCGTAAAATTTTCTCCGTTTAAAGAAAAAAAAAAATAATAGACGACTCGCGCACTTTGCGGAGAAAAAGATAACTTTAGAAGCTTACGCTGACAAAAACGTAAGCGATAACATTTTCTTCTTTCTATCACATTTTATTGCGAGAGCGCTGCTCGGATGAAATCCACAAGGCACAAGCATTACTTTATTCGCGAGAATACTTAACTAATTGTCTACCAACTGACAAACCTGTTCATTCACTCGATATCATTGCGAAAATATGTTTAATCGTCGCAATACGTAAGAGACGAAAAAATCCCATCGAACTGATTAAGATCTTTAAAGAATATGCATACATATGTTATTGACTACACTTATATTATTATGTTATATTTGTACGTTCTCATATTTTTAATTACGAACTAATATTAGTTATTTACTATATATTTGTTATATAATTGAAGAAATAATCGCAGCCAAACCATTCGCCTCTTGTTCATCATAGAAACAGAAAAAAAGAGAACAGGAAAACTTTATGGAACTGTTTGTAGCTTAGGTACATGTGTAAATAATATTTACAATGATAAATTGTGACGATGATCGGATATCTTGTGTGAATTCGATTAATATAATTGGGTAATAAGATTATTACTCTAAGTAGATGGTCATACTTTCTCTTTTTTTTTTGCATTCGTACAAAGCAGTGCACTGAACGTGCATGACAAATCTGATATAAATCTCGACAAACTTTGTAGCTTGCAACTTTCGACCTCCATAACAAGCAATACTTGTGCCTTGTTAAAAAAAAAATGTCTCCCATCGAAATGCGACCCGACCCGATTTTTGTAAATTGTAATTAGCGACGAAGGGGGGAGGGAGAGGAGAGGTGAGAGAAAAAAGTGGATCGATGCAATAATCACACCAAGTGGCATTAAACGCAGAAGTGATTGAGATAAGAAGTTATTTAGTGTACATATTGTAAATACAATTTTAACAACGTGTGTGTCTAATATTTGCGCGCACACGGCTGGTTGACGTAAACCGTTTTACGAAAAAGCGGATTAGATTCGAGTTTATATAAAGCTTATAAATTTTAAGCCGTAAGATAATGACTTACTACCTGAGTAATAATAATATTTCGATGCTGACAAACGTTAACCGAAAGGGGGAGTGCACACACCATTTTCATGCTCGAATAATCAAATTTTTTTAACGATTAACGCAACAACGCACTCGAACATATGATAACGATAACATAGATTCACTGAAACCGAAACGAAGATGATGTTCGAGTCATTCCTAGAGGGGATACAGCTTGTAAAGAATTTCATTAGCGATTTATCATTGAACGCGCGATGCAGACGGATACCTTTAACAATTATGTAAATGACTCAGCTGATTCCAAAATTTGAAAAATTGTCCGAACGATGTGAATAGCCGTTATGCAATGATAGAAGCGATAGATGTTAATGCTAAATTTAAAAAAACGGGACTTCTTGATGAGGCTTAATGAGACGCTAAGATGTTAAAAAGAAAATTTACGCTGCAATACCATAATACCGTAATCGATAACGTAAATGAGAGGTTTCTCGTTGAAAAGATAAGTATGGTATCCGTTATCTTTTCGAACAATAAAAATTAGCATGATTTGACGATATCGATTCCACGAATGGATTCCACGATGTCGAGAATTTAAAATTATAATCTCTATAATAATGTAATAGTTTTAGCTTCGATTCTCTCCAAAATAAGCGGAATCTGATTACCATTTTCATCGAGCGGCGAACTATCTACATGCTGTGGTGGCATATATAATCTATTATTCGTTGTGCTTTTATTTGCCATATTATGATTTTTTTTTATTTAGATGCCTCATCGCGAGCGCTTTTACCCACATCGATGCTTCATTTCGATTTTTCCATCAGCTTTCGCTCTCTTTGAGGCCATCAGTATTCAAAACGTAATTCCGTAATCGATAACGTAAATGAGAGGTTTCTCGTTGAAAAGATAAGTATGGTATCCGTTATCTTTTCGAACAATAAAAATTAGTATGATTTGACGATATCGATTCCATGTCGAGAATTTAAAATTATAATCTCTATAATAATGTAATAGTTTTAGCTTCGATTTTCTCCAAAATAAGCGGAATCTGATTACCATTTTCATCGAGCGGCGAACTATCTACATGCTGTGGTGGCATATATAATCTATTATTCGTTGTGCTTTTATTTGCCATATTATGATTTTTTTTTATTTAGATGCCTCATCGCGAGCGCTTTTACCCACATCGATGCTTCATTTCGATTTTTCCATCAGCTTTCGCTCTCTTTGAGGCCATCAGTATTCAAAATAAAAGGAACAGTTACAATTATTTAATCTATCTACAAAAGTCGCTGTAGAATTATGTAGTTGTGAGATTATAATTTTAAATTCACATTTATTCGATTGTAGCTTAAATTTCAGACTCGGAGACTCGAGTTCCGAATGGCCGAAAATGTACTTATAAAAGGCGCTTGTGACACGCGTTGTTAGCGATTTTTTTTGATATCTGCACGATTACAAACTATATAAATGAGAGAAAATTTGCTTCTTTTGAATATTAGAAATAAATTCAAAACCGTAAAGCGCTATTCACACATTCATCGAAAAATTCTATCAAATAAAATCCGAGTCACGTGCGAGCTTCTCATATTTAAATTAATCAACGCATCACCCCTTGTACTATTTCGCTTATCAATCGATTCATTTAATAGTACATTTGTTTATATACCTATATAATACTTTTCATATACATATATAATATAATATATATAAGTATAATATAATATATATAAATATATATAAGTACGAAAAGAAAATCTGATATATACTTTACAAAATGTAGTGATGCGAAACAAGGTGCTGTATATTGATAGATATGTAGATATCGTTATATAATTTTCGTCGATTTATAAAAATAATTTTTCATTCAAGTTACTATCTTCTCCTTTCTTGCGACAAGCCGTAAAAACGGATTAACCGGAGATGACTTTTCTATTTGCGTGCAACATTCAGCAGCCAAGACGGAGAACTTTGATTATCAGTTTGCAGTTGTAACGATTAGAGATATATAAGTACCGTGTATTTTACTAATACTGGAATTATTTTGATACACTGAGCTTCATTAGAAATTAATGGAGACTTTTAATAAACTAGGAATATTGAATCATGATCATCATTATATGGAGCAAGCTTGCTCCATAAATTTGCCAAAAAGATAATGAATTAGAAAAACTTATCAATAAAAGTTCGTTAAAATAAACGTTACCACATTCACTAAAAGTCCATGTGAAATTCGGTCTTTATATATCTTTAGTTATTGGTAGAGCTTATTCGCGAGTCGCGTTTGCCAGTTACTTTTTTGAAATTTAATAAAAAACAAATAGAGAAAGAGGTTTTAAGAAACAATATCAAATAGGACGTGATTTATCTTCAAAAGATTCTTTCAATTATCCAGATAATTTCAGTCCCTTTTCCGATTATCTTTAGTAACTGTCAACGAAATATTACGTGTCATATAAAAGAGTGGATAACATAATCGAGCAATGAGAATACATACGCAAACTTAAAAATCGTGCGTCTTGACCTCCAAGGAATCTCAGCGATTCCAAACAATTTCCTACCGGCATCAGCTGTTAGGAACAAAGGTTCACACAGGCAATGGTTTGAAATAATTCTCAATTGATCAAACATTGCAGAAAGATCTTGTGAAAAAACGCTAAAGAATTATTATAAAGATATATAATTAATATCCATTAATGAAAAACGAACAATAAAAAAGGAGAGAAAGAACTCACCAGAAAGATCGCGGGAGATGGAGAGAATATAAAGAAATAGAAAACGCGATCGTCAAATTCAACCGAATGTTCGTTAAAACTACAGATCAATAGCACATATGTTATATATATAAACAAACATCATGGATAGCTGCTAAAAGCAGCATAGATGGGTAAATGACGTAAACCAGCGCAATGATTGTAAATTTTAGAAAAGCTATCAAGGAGAGATCGATAAATATGGTGCAAGCGATATCGCTTTGGAGATTGAGACTGCTTTTTTTGTCGATGAATAACATTTTTTGAGATTATTACAGAGTACGAGATAGAGCAAAGTACAATTCTCTAACGATAATAATAGAATCGTACACGTTGCAAGATTGTAGTTTCTCTCATCTGGCGACCGAAATTAAAGACTCCCTTATAGGTGCTAACTTTTAAGATACAAAACTACAAGCGAGATATTTCTAGAGCTATGATAAATGATTCTTCAGGCAATTGATCGACGTTTTTAAGAGCAAAAAATGAGAATTTGTATATATAAAGTTAGCGGTACGGTACCATAAATTTTCTTGTCGCGATTTTTTGATCGCATTTTGAAGTTTCAAAGAGTGATGAACGGAAAGTAAACGAGTCAATTGACAATTACGCGATCAATTGCATGAAAGGAATAAATTTTTCTGAAGACCTTTGACAAGATTTTATCGAAATTTCGCGTATGGTCCCGAAAAGTCAGGCGTTTTTTCGAATAAAGCCTGACAAAAAGCGATAAAACTTTTCGAAAATTTCTGTAGCATATAGACTGTATGCACTATATTGTACATATATATACAGAATCTAGTGCGTAGAGAGAGTCTTTCGAAAATTCAACTGGCATAGCAGTACATGCGAAGTACAAATTGAAGACACAATAAATTACGCGAGTCATTGATCGATGATCGAGAAATCAAGAAAGAGAGAGAGAGGAAAGAGGTACTTATGCGCGCGTAAAACGGCGCACGTGTGTGTGTGTGTGTGTGTGTGTGTGCACGTATGTATGCGGCTTTGTTTCATTTTTGTGTAAATATACAAAATATGGGTGCTCCCTCCCATATGTACATAACATAGCGCGCATTCGCGCCGTGTCGCTTCTCTAAAGATATTTTTGAACGATTGACACAACTGATCCATTGTATAGGTCTACGTATTCAATCATGTAGAACGTAAAAAAAAAAAAAAAGGGAAAAGATATAAACGTGTGTATAATATATAGTATTTTTTCATAAGAATCGCAAAAAAATACACACGAGACGGCGACGAGAGGAGTCTCTTTCGATCGGGCTTTTTAAATATTATATAAAACGAGATATTTTAAAATCGTACCGTTGCCGTTGCTTCGGTGAGCTTCCACGGGCGGTTACTGGATGTCTGGACAGTGTTGGACGTAATCAGGCCTTATCGAGAATAAACCTCTTAATAGAGTGTTGGCCCTTACAAGAACAGCGAGATCGGTTAAACACACACAGGTCGATCGCTCAGTAAAATTTTTTTATTTTGACTTTAGTCTTGGCAAAAATATCACAGAGTAAATTAAATATTTCCTCTCGTAGAAAAATTTACTAATGCTCGAATATTTATATTGCTGCTGGAAAGTTACATGTTTAATAACATGTATGTGTAGAGAGTGTAATCCATGATTTATATTTGCGTGGCTGATATTACAGTTACATAGTATCTCGTCGAGTAATCACCCCTCTTCGCGCGTGTAACTGTAATGGTTTGTGAGAAAAATAAATAGAAAGATTGTGAAGCAGCAGCTGCACAAAGTCGCCGCCTGTTTCCGCAATAAGGACCGATAAAAGAAGCTCAGTGTTCTTGGAGGGGCCAACAGACGACGGTACATACTTTCTCTACAATGCAAAGAATCGCAATTCTTCTAACATGCTTGTAGTGATATATTATAGCGCCGGTATAATATTATTAATTACTATTAAAACATGACGACGTTGACCGCGCACACACGGTTAATAATATTATATCGATAATATATATATATATATATATATATATACACGTAGATTTACGTATACGCGCGTTTAATTTATAGTATCATATGTTTTTTTTTG
>NW_021849649.1:1037694-1072607 GCF_003651465.1 Formica exsecta | reverse complement strand
AGTCTTTCACAATTAATATGTCGTTATTCCTGTCAACGATATATATATATATATATATATATACATATATATATTTCATATAGTACTATATATACATCTGTTATATATATATTCTGAATATATTATATATTTTTATTGTGTGTATAACTACAATAAATTGCTATACGATTATTAATTCAATTCTTTGGATGCGTAATTCATCCAATTAACGATTAACGAGTCAACATTCGACACTATGCGCTCGAAATTATCGTGAAAATGGAAACTCTGTGTCCATCACTGGTCTAGCTATTTCGACGTGCCGCTTCTGGATTCCCTGCTGCATCCGCGAACGTTGTGTTAGAGATTTAGCGCGTTCGCTCTTCGTAGAGCTCTTTTGTAAATATGTACTTTGAGAAAGAGAGAGAGGGAGAAAGAGAAATCGTAGAGATCATAGAGACGAAATATCGATGTTCTTCAATGTTCTTTCTACACGATGCGAGATTAATTCATCAATTAGATCCTCCCCCTCGTTGTATTTTTGAGGGCAGCGAAATGGGACGGGGAGGAGTAGATTAACAACACACACTAATGTATCTTTAAATATCGACGTTTCGCGTCCGCATCCCTCTTATCTCGGGTTTTTTTGCGTGGGATCGAGCGGTGATGGGAATCCAAACAATCCGAACGAAATTTTTGTCATCCAACAAAAGTACGATCGCAATACCTTCAGAAACTGCAATTAATTACATCCTCGATTTGTGCGTAAGATTATTATTTCATTTTCTCAATGATTTCCCCGATATTTCGTTAAGTCATAACTATGATTTAAATTGCAATCCAAACGGTTTATTCAATCAATCTCTCTTCCCCGGAATTTTTTACAATTTTCTAATCGAATTTATTAACGATACATACAACTTTTCTCATTCGCACCTTTTTCTTTCTTTCTTTTTTTTTTTTTATTTTTTATTCGTTGAACGAATATACGCGAGAGCGAAAGCGTGTTTCCTTCGCTAAATAAAAAACAAAAGAATTCGCTCCATTTTATTCATACGACCCAATTATCGCTCGAACTTTTCTGGCCAAGGTTGCGGGAACAGGGAGTGCATCTGTTACAACGAACGAGTCCGGGTAATCTGGCACGTAATGGGCCAAAGTTTTACCCGCGCAAACTAAGTTCTCAAAATTAAGTCCTTTTCGTTCGTGTTTTGCCAATCGATAGATAGGCAGTAAGTATTCCGACCTATTCTCTCTCCTCGATTTCATATTCGCCCGATAAATACGCGATTAATTGAATTCCCATCATTGGCTAGTCGTCCAGCAGCAGCACCTTGTACAAACACGAATTTTACGGTAGAACGGAAAGGCGAATGAATTTTAATAACAAGCCGCGCGTAAAAGGAACAAAAGGACGAACAATCGATTTGGAGCGGCATTGTTTCTCGCGCGCGCGCGCGCACGCAAGGATGAAAAGGTTTTGTAGATTTGTAGGGAGAATCGAGATTGATTATATTTTAGTAACGCGCGATTTGATAGTCGACGTAAAAATATTTCGAGCAAAATTTCCAGGGAGACGCACGTGCGAGATACGATGCGACTTGAGAGGGAAAAGGGAGAGAAGGAGAGAGAAAACGTCGCCTCCCTCCTTCTATCGCTCTCCCGCTCTCAGAGACGTGTGCCTGTGTTACGTGGGCGTTTTGATAGTCGTTATTATAATCGAGATAAGAATCTTAGGACGCGAGAATTTTCTTCTATTTGTGTGCTTCTAGAGAAACGCACCGATGTATCGATTGTCCTTAATATTAACGATCAATCAATTCGTTTGGCTGCTCATTAGTTTCGCTCGCTATTTCCGAAACTGACACGAAAACGCACACGTTTATCACGGACACTCGAGACACTTATACACACATATTGTATACACAGCTGTAAAAAGATACACCTGTACGATTTAATTAAGAGTATGAGATTTTAGAAAGATTAAGTGAGATTAACTTGGACGAGAATTTGGTTACGACCTAGCGCGCGAACACACTCTTCTTTATTTTTGTCATATCGATATATTTGGCCGATAATAAAGTACATATTAGATCACGACGAGTGAAGGAAGGATCGTATCTGTCGATTATTTTATATCCTCCCGCATTTTATCCCGATAGTCGTTCACCTGATTGACATCGACTCATCCTTCATGCGCACATTTTTACGCTCGGCAGGGCTCGATCAATTTTAATAACAGCTTTATTTTAATAGAGAGGATAATAAATGCTATATTAGGATTGTGCTGTAAATGATTTAAAGTTTGTTTTAGTCTTTCATCACCGATAAAAGTGTCTTATTGACACTTGTAAGCTATCGAGCTACTTCTTTATAAGCTGTCTCATATATATTTATGATCGAGAGAGAGAGAGAGAGATGAATTTTAATAACAAGCCGCGCGTAAAAGGAACAAAAGGACGAACAATCGATTTGGAGCGGCATTGTTTCTCGCGCGCGCGCGCGCACGCAAGGATGAAAAGGTTTTGTAGATTTGTAGGGAGAATCGAGATTGATTATATTTTAGTAACGCGCGATTTGATAGTCGACGTAAAAATATTTCGAGCAAAATTTCCAGGGAGACGCACGTGCGAGATACGATGCGACTTGAGAGGGAAAAGGGAGAGAAGGAGAGAGAAAACGTCGCCTCCCTCCTTCTATCGCTCTCCCGCTCTCAGAGACGTGTGCCTGTGTTACGTGGGCGTTTTGATAGTCGTTATTATAATCGAGATAAGAATCTTAGGACGCGAGAATTTTCTTCTATTTGTGTGCTTCTAGAGAAACGCACCGATGTATCGATTGTCCTTAATATTAACGATCAATCAATTCGTTTGGCTGCTCATTAGTTTCGCTCGCTATTTCCGAAACTGACACGAAAACGCACACGTTTATCACGGACACTCGAGACACTTATACACACATATTGTATACACAGCTGTAAAAAGATACACCTGTACGATTTAATTAAGAGTATGAGATTTTAGAAAGATTAAGTGAGATTAACTTGGACGAGAATTTGGTTACGACCTAGCGCGCGAACACACTCTTCTTTATTTTTGTCATATCGATATATTTGGCCGATAATAAAGTACATATTAGATCACGACGAGTGAAGGAAGGATCGTATCTGTCGATTATTTTATATCCTCCCGCATTTTATCCCGATAGTCGTTCACCTGATTGACATCGACTCATCCTTCATGCGCACATTTTTACGCTCGGCAGGGCTCGATCAATTTTAATAACAGCTTTATTTTAATAGAGAGGATAATAAATGCTATATTAGGATTGTGCTGTAAATGATTTAAAGTTTGTTTTAGTCTTTCATCACCGATAAAAGTGTCTTATTGACACTAAGCTATCGAGCTACTTCTTTATAAGCTGTCTCATATATATTTATGATCGAGAGAGAGAGAGAGAGAAAGAGAGGAAGAGTATATTACTTTCCTAATTATATAAATATTACTATCGCGAACAAAATTTAAAAAAAAATTTAAATTGATCGGTATAATCGAGGCTCAATTAATCGTTCGATAGATAAGCGAGAGACCAACGGTAGTTAGAGAGTCACCGGAATAAGCAGTATTCAGAAGAGAAATTACAACCCTCCGTATTCTCTCTATTGCGTGATAAAGAAAAAGAACGACCCATAACGAGAGCCATTTTCAAGCACTGCCTCCAATATGTCCAGGATGGAAACGACCGTAGCGCTCTAATCGAGCTTGTCCTACTTCCTCTCACCTTCTGGACCCTTTTGTACTGCAAATGTTACTGCCGTAATAAAAAGTTATGCACGCTTTCGCGATGGGAGTATAGGGAGAGGGACAGGGAGACACGATCGTGTATTTATATACGCGAGACTATCTCGCGACTGAGTTTCTATTAATTTATTAATTTATTTCCAGATAATATAATATTACGCAAAAGATATTTGATTTTGATTATAAAATAAATAAATACTTCGTTAAATATAAATTAACGAATATATGCGTTTCTAAACATTCATTTTCAGCAATTTCATATTTCAAATATGCTGCGTGCAATAAAGTTTATATATATATTATAAATCGTCGAAATTGGAGCCTGCATTCGCCAAATGGTCGGTAAACGTAATTATTATCGTGCAAATTTATTACTGTAATATTCCTGTTAAGGGATGGCAAATTCGCCATCACTTGGGAATATAGAATCGACGTTAGGAACAAAGATTATCCTAAATTAAAAACATACGAGCTCAAATAGCCAATAATGCGCGTCATGTTCTCGCATTAAACGACTTATCTCTAATCGTACTTCTCGTACAAATGTGAAACAAATTTATCTCTTATGAATTAACGTTATACACAATATATACGAAATGTTCACGAGGTCAAAATTCCAGGTAAAGAGAATATTTTAAGAAAATTTCTTTAGTTCAACTTTCTAAAATAAATTTTTTATCGCATGTGTTTTCTAATATTTTTCATTCATACAAAGAAAAAACAGAATCTTTTAAAAAGATATAAAAGTAAGGCTCTTACACGATTAAAATCAAGTAGAATTTTTAAGAGACCATGGTCTATGGTTTATAAATGAGTTAATTATATTTTATCAATGAATTGATAGCTATTATATAATTTTTATTAATGAATTGCTAGCTATTATATTATTATAACTTATCAATAATCTATATTATAGCTTTATAATAATCTCTGCTAATTAATAATATTAAAAAATGCGTCAAAGAATAATAATTAATTTCACAAGCTGGCTAACTTTACGAAAAAGCCAGTGAGATAATTAAAACCACGATAATACATAAATATGCCTTTCGCGAATCATGTAATTAAAGAAATTCTCTAATTTTTTAATTTATTTTTTGGTTTAAATTATATACCTTTGCACCCTAAAAACTGCGCGCGGCTCTTTTGCCTTTTTACTCGGATTTTACTTGATTAGAATCTTTTAAGTTTCAAGTTCTAGATTTATATAAATGTACTGAAAAAAAATTGAATAACAAACATTTTTCACACTTGCATAACATTTTCATTTTTCTATCACTGAAAATTATAATAAAGAATATGTATTTCATATTCAATATTCTGTTAAAACATTAAATATATATAAACAGAGATATATTTATAATATATTTTAAACATAATTCAGTTGGTTTGCCGACTGTTTACAATGTGAAAACAAAATTATTAAAGAGATAATTTTTTAAAAAATTTCCCGAATCCCGATAAAATGCCATGAGATTTCTCGATTTTTCCAGGTAGAAAAAAAAAAAATTCCTGAAAATTCCAGGTTTTCCATATTTTTCCAGAGAGTAAACATCCTGATATAATATAATAATACTATTCCGTGATAGCGATGCTAACAGCGTATAATTAATTCATCCCGAACAACGCCAGTTTGGCGATCGATGCGGAATTTTGTACACGCGCGCGGAGAGGAAGCACAATTGTATGAAATCAAAATATTTCTCGCGGCTTTACGTCTCCGAGAACCAATTTCCACGTGAAAGCACGAATACGTTATGCGTCCCTCGCCGCCAATGAAGCGATTGCCGCGCCCGCGCGTGTGACCCTCTCCCCCTATTTTCATCAACCAGCGGATGCACCCCTTCCCCTCCTCCCTTCCTCTCCCCCTCTGGCAACGACTGATACAGAAAGCTATTGCAACAAATTGGATTTTAGTTTAACTCGGTTACAAACATGTTCGCGCGCGCACACGCGCCTCGGATTGGACCGCCGCCAGATAATCGAGAGCTTAAATGGAGTCTGAATGGAAAACCGATTGTGTTCTTTGCAGGTCGAGGTGAGAGAGGGAGAGAGAGAGAGAGAAAGAGAGAGAGAGAGTGAGTGCGCGCGTGCGGGCCACTTTGACATCCGTCGTCTACCGCCCTGGCTCATCGTACTTAAGCGTTAAAAAACCGGTCCGACAAATTATTCCCCGTGATCGTCGGGGACGCGCTCGTTTAATTTAATAAGCGTCATAACAGCGCGCGTGCGCGCGACACGTCAATTAAGATCCGCGAGAGACTCCCCCGAGGCCGCTATCAAAGTCGCTTTATTCCCCCGTGCTTGCATATTATATGTACGCGCCGTTTCGATTTTATATCGTTTCTATCTTTACGTAATATCTCGCGATCGCGACAAACGCGTATGTAATAGTATCACGGTGTATTGTATAATAATTGCATGTTGCGATCCTCTTCGTTTCCACTTTTCTCGCGACACGATGATGCGTATGTTTAATCGGCTGCTAAAATCGGTGACACGAGGCACGCCTCTTGCCGTGGCGCATATATTGCGCCGCGGCGTGACAGATGACACGGATGGAGCAGTCGACAATCGATTAATTTGCCCGCTCGACCACCGGTTACATCCACTTACGTCCGACGTTCTATTCGCGCCACCGACGCGTGTGTCGGCTCATCAGCGTCGATTTGTTCGCTGATCGGGACAGCGGCTTTCAACCGGATCCGAGTCGTTGTTTACAACCAAAGCGTGATTAAATAGATAACGCGTGATGGATAATTTTCTCTTATATTCCGCGCTCATTTAGCCGTGAATATTAAAACTGTGAGAGAGATTCTCTTTCGACGCGCTATCTAAATGTTTTGCAACCTTCAGAAACGATGTGACTTGATCGATGCGTTATCGAGATCACGTTTCACGTGAGAAGCGAAGAGTAGGAATAAATAGATTGTGCAACGCGATTCTTGTCCGCAATGTAATCAAGATACCGTTTTATATCGAGAAATTTTATATATAGGAAGAAAAGAAATAAATAAAATACACCACATGACGGGGATGCAGGGCAACGTTATCAGGAAGATGACAAAATATCATGTAATGCACTTAATACAATCTCTGAAAAATTGCAGCTGCCCGAAGAACAGACAAGTTGGAAATACTCCGGCCTCAAAAATACGTTTTGTCTATGAAATTATTAGATTATATCATTATAAAGATAATCACCAAATTTTTAAAACCGATGATTTAAAATCGCTGTAAATTATAAATTCCCCCTTCTGATCCACTCGATCCACTAATCATCCGTACATGCCAGCTAAAATTACACGTCATTAATCATACATCACGCGAATATGCATTATACCGTATAGGTGGTTTCAAAATTACCTCAATCTTATCTCTGATGGCCTTATTTTTGTGCCAGCTGACCGTTGCAGAAAATTAAGCGAAAAATTCCATCGCATTCTCTTCATTATATAAATAATATAAATAAATTCGATTCTTCTTTCCCCCTTTTTATAGAGTTTAAATTATAAATTTTTTCAATCCGTTTTAACCGCCGAATATAGACATTATTATTTCCCTCGCATTACGAACATAATTAGCCTACGTCAAATAGACCAATAAAAGGGGCGGCTGGTATTAAGGTCGCTCGATAAGACGGGACGGTATTGAACGATCGTGAAATCTAGCGGGTCGATGCACTTTGTGACATAACAATCGCATCTCACGTAAACGATTCCTAATTATCGGTGCCGCGACAAGCGCCACAGGGAGGTATAGAATTTTATATACGAACAGACAAACCGTCGAAATACACGCGATACTGCCTTTCCCCCGCTTCTCCCCACCCCCCTAATCCCAAACTGGTTAAAACAACTTTTTAATCTCGATATCAGAAGTGATTGCTTAAAAATTTTTGAAGTACAAACGAGCGAACTTGTAGAATAAGCATTTCGTTGAAAACTTGTGAACTAATAATCTTGATAATAATGAGTTTATTCTGTGCGAGTTTGAACAATGAAATCTGTATCAACAATGCTGATAAGAACAATCGGCGGCGAATATTCCGCAATGACAATGCGAGATCTAATTAGATAAGAGTCGTGAATGAATAATGCTGCTTGCCTATAAGAGTAACAACGGTAACAAGGTTCATACTTGCTTCGTGTACTAGAAATGTCGAAAGCGACGCTATATATTGGGTTGAACGGAAAGTTTGTTCCGTTTTTTACTAAGAGATGAAGACCAAAAAAACGGCACGAACTTTACGTTTAATCCAATACAATAACTTTGATCTCATTTGAAAGATAATTTAATTCTCTACAACTCTTGTTTCGGTACTTTTTGTTAAAAAATGCATACTTTCCCTGATATTTGTAAAAAAATAAAAAATAACCGTGATTTCAGAGGTTTTTAAGCGCTAACTTTTTAAGGAAGCATTTTTCGACTCATGTATATAGGAAAATTTTTTGTTCGGAATTAAATTATCTTTCAAATGAGATCAAAATGACTGTAGTTCGCTCCATAGGTTTTGAAATAAACCAGGTAATAACCAATTTCAAATGTACCGAAAAGTGTTTTTTCGACTATTGACGATTATTCGAAAACCTATGGAATAAACTACAATAACTTTGGTCTCATTTGAAAGATAATTTAATTCTCTACAACTCTTATTTCGGTACTTTTTGTTAAAAAACGCATACTTTCTTGTGTGTGTGTGTGTGTTTGTATGATTGCAAATAACGAAATGTTAAAAAAACCAAAACACGAAACAATGTTCGAAATATTTTTAAATCATTTCGCTTTTGACGATGATACACAACTCGGAAAAAAAAAGAATATACCTGAATAGATTAAAAAAACCCAAGTAATGTTAATTAAAAATGAAAAGTATCAAAGTGAATTAAATACACGCAAACAACAAGCGAAAAGCGAATAATTATTTGCATATAAATTAATTACGCAATTTTACTCTGACGAGATATGTATATGGTATCTTATTTTATTGCCAGTTATTATCAAACATTATTTTATATTTGGACCGATTAATTTATATGAAATAATTTTGTTGTTTTAATACAATCTATTATATAAAATTACGTTTTACCATCGCGCGAGTTGGTTTATCGCTAAATTATTTTCGCGATAAAAATGATAAATTCAAACGATTAATCCTCTGCAATATTTCCATATACACACACAACTTACCGCTTATTTTTCAAACGACAGATATCTCGGATGTAATCTACCAAATTGTATACAGCTTGGCTACTTCTCTGTCTTTGCTTTCAAAATTAACTTTAAAAATCTCAAAATTCAACAATTATTTTATTGGCATCGTAAACGATATAAGAAAACCGAGATGTATTTGTAATCTATAAATATATTTATATTTGGACGTCATACACACAAAGATGCGAGAAGAAGAGACACTGCAGTCACATCGCAGTCGCAAAAGGAACGCTCAACGAGAAGAGATACTTACATGATACCGGACGGCGGCGACAAATAGCCGGAAAAGAAGGAGGAGACTCCGGTCGTCTCTCGGTACCGTTTCCCGCAGCGAACGCTAGAGACGTGGAATTAACATTTCGATTTAGCCAGACGGGTTAGATATATCGCCTCGGCAAAATGCCGGCGGTTCATCGTTCCCGTGACGCAGTGCGCCCCAAGGAACGTTTTTCGCGGCCGATATCCGCCGTCCTGACAGAATAATGCGCCAGTTACAAATGCGTCGTCTATATACTGAAGAGAAAAAAGAGAGGGTGGTGATGGGAGGAAAGAGAGAGAGAGAGAGAGAGAGAGAGAGAAAGAGAGAGATAGGACGAGGAAACGGCGTTATCTTTCTGCAACAATGCGCTAGTTTATCGACGCGCTCGCGTTTATTAACAATCAGATCCTTTTTGTTGCTTTTATCATTCGCGCTTCGTTTATCGGAACGACAGGGGACGAGGGGGAGAGGGAGAGAAAGGGCGATACCCGACTTCACACGCGGAATCGCTTTTTAATTATTATTTTAAACGTTTGCGCATATGTGTGTGCAATTTGTCACGTGGGGATAAAAAAATATAGTTCGATATATAATCTCGTATATTAAATCCTTTGTGTAATTTGTGCGTGACATGATGTTCCGCGTAAAACGATTAACGTTAAAGAGAGCGCGTCTTCGCTCTCTCTCTCTCTCCCTTCTCGTTTGACGTTTACCTCCCTGCCGCGTCTTCGCGGAGATTCTGAATTAGTCTCTTCGTAATTTCCACGGGGTGTAATTTTGACGAAACATTCGCCGCGTTTATCCCGCTACTCGTTACGTCTCGCAGTCTCATCGGATTCATCTCGCCGACTACACGGCGATTCGTTCGCCCTTTACATTTACAATTGTATCGCGAGCAACTGAATCTTTTTCCAGAGGGGAACTTTGCAGACTACCCATTGTTTGTCGCCATTTACTAATATTCAATATTAAAACTTTAAGAGAAAAAGAAATAAATGAAGCTCGCTCGAGAAATACAATAAAGTTTTGTTATCTAATTGGTCATCTTAGAAACTCAAATCGTGAAAAATTCCTTCTTCTTAAACAATCGATTTTTTGAAACTACTCAAACTTCGGAGCCGGTAATTAGTTTTGAAATTACATTTCTATCAAAAGAAAATTCACTCGAAATTAATTGAGGCGCAAAGTTCCACGTCTCTCTTTTTTTCTCTCTCTCTCTCTTCCTCTCTCTTTTCTCCAAACTCCCGAAGCTTAGTTGTTCATAATTTTACTGCAAAACGATTGCCATCTTCTCTCGCTTTAGATATCGCCGATCGTTAATATTGGAACGCGCGCGCAAATTCGAGAGGTATAACGGCGTTACCTCGCTCTCAAAGGGTTCGCGAAATGATCGGAAGGTATGAGATTAACAATCCATATCGCGATACGCACACATGACGGCATTAACGGGTATACATTAACGAGTCGAGCTGTACAGACGGGATATATGTAATATAAGTGCCGCAAAGACCGTATATATAGCGATCTGATGGCACACAAGGATCCCCTCTCTCTCTCTCTGTCTCTCTTTCTCTCCAACCCGGTCTTCGTCTCGTGGCACGTTTCGCCGTGTGGAGAATATACACGCATCTGTGTGTTAAGCCTTCGTAATGCTCGCCATGTATCACGCTGGTAGCGCGCGGCTGGAGATGAGGGCGACGAGGGGGACAAGGCAGGAACGAGGGTGGATGGGTGGAGGAGAGCGGTTGATACACCGTTGTAATACGGCGCATGTCGCGCAAGTTTTTGGCGCATAGTGTCGAGGCGAAGGGGAGGGCGAAGGTCTAAAGCGCGCGTCGCCTTATTCAGCCTTTATACGACGAGACGAGGAATGTTCGACGAGGTCGCATAGCTGGGCGCGCGACTTGCGATTTTGCGCCTCATCGCGCGGCCTCACACTCGCGGTATTTTCAATTTTTATCTTACTGCACATTCCTACGCGTTGCGTCAAGATATATATATATATATATATATATATATATATACATATATGCATATATATATGTATTACGTCGCCGCTTCGCGCGTATATTCTCTCGCCGAGGACGCGGAGAACAGCCACCATTAACGAGCGGTGGTGTACGTAACCCGCGTCTCTCTATATCCTTCCTCTCTCTCTCTCTCTCTCTCTACCTTCGAGTAAGGTCCCTCCCGAGAGGGTCGTACCTCAACGAACATGGGAGTCCTCGTTTATGGCTACGAGCGCGGAACGTTACCGCGTTACTATCCACCTACCAGTCAATTTCAAGAACCGCGTTGTTCATATTTTAACTTTTAACAGCACCGATCGCTCGCATCCCGCGTTTATCGATTTCGCGTACTGTGATTACACAACCGTGCCGCTTTGTTTTCCTCCCCTCTCGCCACCCCCGTCCAAAAAATATAAATGTTACAAAGTTAAAAAATACATATACATATGTATATATGCGTCAAATATTATAGAAGTATGAATTCCCGATTTGGGCGTGAGCATGTAGAAAAATATAAAACATGTGAAAATATAAATTTCCGACTTGCGGTAAATTGTAAAAACTCTTCCGGAATGCGTCGAAACGTTTTTTTTTTTTTTTTTTGAAAATAAAAAATCGCTGCGCTCCGCTATAAGAACCGTAGTCTCGTGATAGAATTTACAATATGACGAAGGATTTTTATTTATTTCTCGAGAACAATTCAGCTCATTTGCATTTATACGAAGAGGAGAGAGAATATAGATCTAAGTTACATTTATATAGCACATAGAGACAACTTGAATTAATTCAATAACACTTCTATCACATAAAGCGCTTTGCACCTTATACTCTCTATCTATTGTTCGAATAGCACAGCGATATATTTCTTTGAAATACTCGAATCGCATAATGTCCTTCTAATCTTTTCCATTTCGACGATTCACACTGTATACATTGAATCCTAAGCAAGAGGACCCTTTAATATCTCGAATATAATGTCCGAGATATTCTCTCATTATACTTGGCTCGGTGGCGCGGAATAACATTAACATAAGTCTCTCCCTTATCGCTCGGTCACGTCTAACTGTATAATACATCTCACCGCACGTTATGATAGACGCTACTATCTCGAGGCCTAGAAAGAGAGGGAGGAAGACAGAGAGAGAGAGAGAGAGAGAAATCCGCAGCATCGCAAGACCAACGGGGGATCCGCGTAATTTGACGCCGTCATCGGCCATATCTGCCATGCCGTCGTCGACTTAACGGCCGCCGCGAGGCGAACTTCCCGATCGTATTTACGAATTGAAAGCAACTTCTCGCGCAGAAAGAGAGAGAGAGAGGGAGAGAGAGAGAGGGGGGAGGGGAGGGAGAGAGAGAGAGATCCGCAGACGGAGAAACTTTGGCCGCGCGCGCGTGAATTAATTAAGACGAGTAAATACCGAGGGAACAGGAAGCTTTAAACGGCACCGACGAAAAACTTTACATTGTTTAAGTAGCGCACAGTCGAATCCCAAAGTTTTAATTGGCGGTGAGTACGCGCCGCGTGCGCACAATCGAGTTTGTCATTTGTACTCCTATACGTCTTTGGTTTTTGGTGTACGATCGTTAATAAATAAATTGAGAGAAACGGTGATTCTCTCTGTTTTAATTGGGGTATCGATTAAATTTCCTTTAAATATTCCATTCACAGAAGATTATATTGTAACTTTAGTGCAAGTATTATAACAACGGCATTTACATTTCAATTTATACCGAGTACAATTCAGAATTATTGTCAGTTGAAGATATTGAGAGAGAAGTTTAGAAGGAAAATGAGATGGTTGTTTTAACGTCGAGAGTGTCGTAGTCTTTAAAATATAAAGATCGAACGGGTTTTGACAGATTAAAAACAATACACTTTTATTTTTCAGTTAATCTTAGGCAAAGATTGCGAGATTAATTGAAAACTTGCACGAGAAGAATGAAACTCTCTTTCATCTCTCAAGGCAATCAATTCGAAATTCGTACAAGAATAATTGGACAGAAGGATGTTAAAGGATACCAAGATGACAAGAGAAAAAGAGAGAGACGCCAAAATACGCGTATACAATTCGTACAAAGCAAATTGAAATAAATTGAAAGATTTGATCGTCGTTGCAAAATAGAACAGCAAGTCGACATTGCAAATTAATTCAAAAATTCCTCGCGAGAAATTCACTTTAACGGTATCTTAATCCTGTGAGTGAGGGATTGATTTCTTTTAAATTCCGATTGTGCTCTTTCCTTTTCCCTTCTCGCACTCCCTCTGAGCAATAAAACAAATATATAAGAATAGATTTCGCGAGATGAATTACTATCGATTCTTTTTAATTCCTATTGATTCTTTGAATTAATTCTTCTACAAATTAAATTTGTTGAAAATAACGGACGAAGAGTAGATATTTGTGGAGAGAATGGCAACTTTTTAAGAATCCTATTTTCTCATTGTAAGCCTCATTGAATTACGACGGAAACGAGAAATCGGGCAAATTTTTTTCTTGCAAAATATCTCGTCTGCTAGTATTCGCGTTTGATTATATAAAAAATGATAAAATATAACGAAAACTCCCCTTTTTATTATTCTGCATTAGCAAATGCATGTATAACTCGATCTGGATGTATCCTACATTTTCAACGAAAATGGCTTTTATGAAAATTAATCGAGATCTACAACTATATTTTTATCCATTCATAAACTGAAAAGACAGTCTTTGGTATATTTTATCATCTGTACTGTCGAATACGCGAATAATATACGAGAGAGAAAGAAAGAAAGGGAGAAAAATAACTAATTTATTGCGACGTATTTTACGAGAAAAAATTTCACATGATTTCTCGCTTCATAATTCGATATAAAGGTTCAAAAATCTCAAAAAGAGTCCCCACGCATTCGTACAGTATTCTCGTTAACATATACAGCATTAATTGGTGTTTCTTATAGATCGTAACAATTTTTAAATCATGGTGTTATAAATATCTCGATAGTATTGCATTTTGGAAATGTATGTATGTGACCCCAAACCGTTTTTAAAAATATGTCCACAATTGGATAGAAATAAATAACATCTTTCTCGCGTGAAAAGACGCGGTCCTCCGCAAACAAAAAGGTACGATATTATCTCGCTCACCATTTTTCTCCCGCATGATCGAAAATAAAATCCGCGACCGCGATGCATACATGGATGATAAGATCGATATGCCGGAATTAGAAGAATCGTTTGGGATACTCGACATACTTCAATTCATTCTACTCGCGAATGAAAGGAAGGATACGAGACATTTATTGGAATAACTAATATTTTCTCCTTAACGCGAAAATATATCATCCTAATTCCAAAATAAAACTGTTATTGAGAGCATTATAATTATTTACCGCATTGCCGTGAATAGAACGCTCTTTTGCAAATTGCTCCAAATTACCAAATACGAAAGAAAAAGGATCTGATAAATGGAACGATTTGTTTTCGATCGGTTAAATTTACCTTTCTGTCTTAATTTATCAAAGTCGGAAATGCGTTGCTCTTCGAATCTCGATAGAATGCGATTTGAACGATTGAAATCTTGGTCGAAAGATTATTATTACGGAGAGAAAAATCTCTTGTCATTTATTAATAAACCAATATCATTCGAAAAAAAATACTTGCAATATCAATACAGCGAAAGGATAAACAGAAACGATATTTATACCTACATTTGCGCGTAGTAAAGTTCATCATCGTCGTCATCTTCGTTGTTTGCAGCATGTAAAAACTAATATCCGCTTTAAAAGCGACAGGGAGACGCCATTAGCATAACGGTCCATCCCGTTCAGATACGCTTGGTATAATTATGATATGTGCGTACAAAGCGACGCTTACCGTACCCATGTGTAATCCCCCTCCTCCCACCCNCTCCCCGACCCTTTGGCTCTCTTCACGAATTTCTTGCGACTCCACGGCGCGGATACACGTGCCGTTACACGTGTACGGGATGTACGGTCAGCGTCGCGTTTCAGTTTTTAATGCAATTAGCCAAGAATAATGTCCGGTGTGCGTGATACGACATAGCTTGTCGGCGCGAAATATTCGTCGCCTCGCGGCACGTGATAAATGGAAATACACGAACGCGACGTATTTTTAATTGACGAGTAGCTTTTGCCTCCCACCCGATAATCAGTCATTTCGAGAGTTTACAACGACCGAGTCCGCGCCTCATTTTTACCATTCGCACTTTCGAACGAAGGGATGGAAACCGTGAGATGTATAAGAGATAAAGTAGATATCGGGCGCGTAGAGCGCTCTTAAAGCTTTCCAGTGATTAAAATTTCATAATGTTACATCCGCATTTTTTTAAACATACAGAATAATCTGCTAATTTTGAAAATAGGGTTGCTCGCCGTTTATTGGCGAAGAAAATTTTAATATCGTTATTATTGCTAAAAAAAAAAAAACCCGCGAACGCCAGCTTCGATGGAATGCAAATGCTCTTCGCTTATCGGAAAGCCGTAAACGCATAGCGATAAATTAGAAGGCAACCAAGTCATTTCATAGAATAGGGTTCGTATGTTGCGAACTACTACTACTTGTAGTAAATAGTGGAAAAAGCGAGTATTTGCGCGGCACAACGCGAGTAGTAGAAACCAACGCGCGACGCGAAACTCCTTTTATGCTCGTATAATACATTCGTTCCATTTCTCTCTCTCTCTCTCTCTCTCTCTCTTTCTTTCTTTCTCCTATCCGCGCTCTTTGCTACGATAATTGCTTTGTCGAACGATATGCCCCACCATCTTGTAAATTACATCTTTGTACTCGGCAGTCGGCGACCTTTTACTCCCAATTCGCTTCGTTATTCTTTGCCTTTAAAGTTCAGCGAATTTAGAGAGTTGGTCTCTTCGTTTTCTTTCCCTTCGCACTTGCATCTAAAATTTGGCTTCATCCACTCGCCCACCCTGCTGCGCAAGAAAAAAAAAATGAGGAGATAGATCCCAGCATGTGGCACTCATTTTTTTATAAATCCCCCTCTTTTTTCACATTTCTATAACACGATATCAAGTTTTCATCGTATATCTTATTTACATCATTATTGGCAAATAGTCATTCGTGTGCTCGCGGCAAGAAAGTAAAGTTCCGCGAGTTTGCAGCTCCTTTCCTCACAATTGTACATTTACAACCCTCCACAGCAATGAATCTTGATCACTTATTCAACCTTACTATATTTAAATATCTTTCAAATATTTATACCCGGATATATTTCCATATTTAAATAATAACGCTAAATGTCGAATATATCCCTGCACGAATAATTACGAGTTAATGAGCCCGCAAATCATGAATCTCATTCGCATATTCATCTTGTCATAACAGATTCAAGCATATCGATTACAATTGCAATGCTATTCTGTAGCATTTGTTCGAAGCATTCGAGAGTGCGCGTGGAAAGTATGAATATATGGCAGTTATTGCTATTCATGAAAAAATAATTAAAAATATCTCAATTGTGTGAACAAGAGCGCTCTTGTAAAAATTCGCGTCCGAGCCTTTGGTGCCTCATTGTAACACTCAAAATCCAGTCAGCGAAAAGGCCCTTTCCCCCGTCGTCTCTCCCAACCCCCGGCCGTCCCCTACCCAATAGCGTGCCATTATTTTTCGCGCGAGCCACACTTCCGTGTAGGTGCCCCATTATATCCCGGGATCACAATGGAATCAGTGTAGCTTCACAGCCCACCACGCACCCTCCATTATACGTCGTACTCCTTTTCGCTTCCGCCAGTCGTTCGCTCGCCAACGCCGTCAATGTGCATCCCTTTCGTGTTTCACGCCTGATAGCTCCTTCACATTTTCCTCCGGTTGTTTTACTCGTTGCATACTTGGCGATTCCGCCGATCTTGTTGCGGTTATCATCCTCCGTCGACGCATCAATAAGAAAGATGTTCAATTAACATTCGAACTTAAGATTTATCGATATCTTCATATTTCTTCAGTCTTCGATATGTATATTCCAATGTCCTTTTTTTAATTTTGATATATTGTTGCCTACGTAACTTTTTGTCAGTATCTCGATTTTCAAAACTGGCATTGTCAACGACTCTTGTTAAATCCGAGAAATCCGTCGTAAAAACTGTATTCACGTTGTGCATTCGTGCAATCGCGGCGTATCTTGCATTAACGATCCTTTTCGTCGGAAGTCGTATATAACGCGTCGCGGAAAATCGTTGTCGTAATGGCGCGTCGACGATTACGATTCTATCTCGCGATCCGCGAGCAAGCGGATCTCACGTATGCAGAATTAATGTAAAGTGCTATCTTAATCTTACGTGTGATAAATAACAACGCGCGTGAATAAGCACAGCGTGCAACAATAGAATCTCTTCGGATAATTTTCGAGAAATTAACGCTTTTCTTGCAACGCTCGCTACGAAAAAGCTGATATTATTGTTTAAAATTTCATTTCCCCTCCGCGTCTGTATATCTAAATAAATATCTATTAAGTTTTGATTATATAACGTCAAAACGTGACGCCGCATTCGCCTTTTATCGCGCACGTCGCAAGCTGATGCAATCATCGGCAGCCACATTGCAACTCTCGAGTATTCTCGCCCCCTTCCCGGATCTGGAACTTTGACGGTGAATATCGTTACGTATTACCGGGGAAAAATGAAATAAAATATGTTCACCGATATTCTTCTTCGTCTGATGGCCCCAGGGCCCGAATTATATATATAGGACAGCGCGTCGTTTCTTTATCTTTCCTGCATCCAAAGTATCCGAATACTTTGGCGTGCGACTGACTGACAGTTTTCGTGCCCGTTGTACGAAAAATCCTGACTCTTTTCCGGAATAGAGGATTTTCCTCGATTTTTAGTTGGCGGATCGCGGCGCGGGATTAAAAAGATAGCGGATGAGAAACGACCGTGCGCTCGCACGCGCGCCCGGTCTATCGCGATTCTTTGATCTGGAAATGTAATTAGTCGTGGTTTGATCAACGCTCGTGCGATAAACGGCTCGACATCGGGAGATGGACGAAAGAAAAAAAGAGAGAGAGACAGACGGAAACATTTTCGCGGGGGATATCAATTACGCGTGCTATTTTGTAATCGCCCAGGTGTCTACGAGGCATTAAAGCGACCAATTTTGACGCGGCATCGATACAACACACACACACACACACACACACACACACACATGTACACACGGAAATATAGGTCCGGCCATTTTTCACGCGATCGAGCGAGCTTTGGGAGCGCGTAGATCACGGGATTAAAATCCAACTTCGATATTTCAGTATCCGAAATACGGGATCGATATAAAGGAGAGAGAGGGAGATATATATATATATATATATGATCTAAATCGCCATCAATCTCGCAGCCACTTTTGTTCCGCCCGAGCGATTCCGCTTATGCATATGATATATGCATCACGTGACTCGCGTGCCGGAAGGTATCGCTTTATTTTTACGTACCACCCTCCGCATTCTTTCTCCTCCCGACCCCGAAGAGGTCTTCTTATTCCACCGATAAGCGGTCTTCTTCTTTTTCTTCTCCTTCGTCTTCATCCGCGCTCCTCTGTCTCGAAACTGTACCTCGATCGCTCACTGCCATCTTCGATTCCTCGCTCCAGGCGATCGAGACGAAACGGATAGAAAAGGCCGGCGGCCCCGATGCCGGAATAGTCAGCAATTTTGTAATGATGCGATGCATGCGTCTTGAGAGGCAGACAACGATATATGAAGAAGGAGCGATGGATCGTTGGAAAAGATGGAAGAAATGGGAACGAAGGGAAACGTGGACGTGTCGTTCTTCCAAATCTTGCTCTTTCTTCCTCCTTTTCTTAGAATTAGAAATGAGAAATACATGTATCCTCTGTCATTGTAAAACGTATTTTCGTCTCGTTGCATTTGAACGAAATATCGATAGCATCTGCAATTTTATACAAATAATCGTTATAAGAGCATTTTCACATTTTTGCATTTTTTCTTATTTTTTAATACTATGAAGACAGAAAAAAGCGAGAGAAATTATGCATTTAAAAAAAAAATCTCTTTTAATTTTACAGCAAGATTAACAAATAGATACTGATTATTTATTCTAAACTCATAAAATAAAATTATTAAAGATCGCAAATGTTATGGTTTGGAAGATATTTGATCTTAACGAGCATAACAACAATTATGAATACTAAACGCGCGATAGCTGCTTCGCATAATTCATTAATTAAACTGCAAGTCAGCGAGGAGCTTTAAAAGTACATGTTTTCGTGTCAAAAAGAACACGGTGTTTGTTGTAATGGACACACCGTCTGTGCAAAGGGTTCAACGTCCCGACACATCTCAGAAAACGAAGTACTTCCCCAGTCACTTCCGCATAGAGGTTTTCAACCTCGTGGTACATAGTACACGCTTTCCAAGTTTCGCCCTCACCTTTCTCCCCCAGTCACATGCCGTCAACCGTACGCGAGCGAAAGGCGTAATGACGCCGTTAGCTTCCCAAGAACCCCGACCACGTAGCTTCAATAAAGGTACGTACAAGGGACGCGCGTGCGCGAGAGAGAGAGAGGAAAAGAGAGAATATCCGGGACGACGTGTTCTGGACCACGCGTGAACTTTTGTTCGTCAGAGGTAAACAAAACTGAAAGTGTGTACGCCCGATGTGTGCAACCGGAAGATTATTCCGCCCTCAAGTCTCTCTCTCTCTCTCTCTCTCTCTTCCTCCTCCTCTATTCGTGGCTAAAGGGGAGGCGGGGAAGGTCTGTGTAAATCGACGGAGCCGGAAGCGATATATAATCGCCTCCTCCGCGCCACGAATCGATCGTGATATTCCGCCTCAAAGGCAAGAGAGAGAATGTCACTCCTAGGGCTTGGCGCACACAGAATCCGCTTCCGCTGCCGTTACTGCTGCTGCTGGTACCTCTGCTACACGTAACACGTCGTGTGCAAAGCAGCAGTTGCAGCGGGGGTGCAACGAATCGTTCCCCCCTCCCTCTCCTGCTTCGACGAGCGGGCGACGCAATTTCTTCCCGTTCGTAGTTTATCGTATTATTTACGAGCGTTGTATTAGCTCTTAACGTGCGATCGACAACGCGCGTGTTCGTTAAATAAAAATCCGGATACGGTCAATAAACAAGAGTCCGTGATTTGTTAGAGCACAAAGATTTTCGAGTACAAAGTCAGTAAAGTATCGCGAAAAATTGCCAATTTTATCTTAAAATTTGCAAAACACCGAGCGAGAGAGCCTCGTATAGCGTTAAGCTCCATTCCACACATTTTACTTTCACTTCGATTCTCGCGCATTAGAAATAATATATATTATTGATTAAACGCGTCGCGCGCGGAGATATATCTCGCGGTACATGGGATGAATGGGTTAATCGGTTATTTCTTCCCGTATATTCAGCCTCACGCTGTTTGATATCACTAGCATCTCCAGGTATCCAATGTAAATCGCTACTCTGCGCCATACCCTCTCCCAAAGCGGGAAACGGGAGGGAAAGGAAGAGAGAGAGAGGGGGGGGGAAGGGCGGAAAAGGGAGACTGATTCCGCGACCTTAAGCATCTTAGAAGCTCCTCGCCGTGGATTATTCACGTTTCCATCCTTCCACTGTTCTTTCCGAAAAGCTCTTACTTCCACTTGTCGAGGTAAACTCGGCGCAGAAAGGCGCCCCGGATAAGCATGAATAAGTAACGCAATTTTCAGTACCGGCTGCCGAGTACTTTGCGGATGTACGGATTAACCAATCTTACCGCTTAAAAAGGCACCGCGTTAGTGATTACATATTTGCAGAATATAGGTAAATGCGGTTTCACGCGCGCGCGCGCGCACACACGCACGTACACGCCCTTCGCGCCGCGCCGTGTGTCTACGATCGATCATTACGTTAATTAATAAATGGGGATATTATTTGCGCGCTTTCCATATCGGCGTGTGTTTCGATACGGAACGCGTAACCGGATTATCTTGATCGCCGTAATTATATATCTCCGCCATCGATGAGAGTAGAGTAGAAGAGAGGATGAATTTTTCGCGGAGGAATATTTTTACTCGAATGCGATATAGAGACGAGTGCGGATGGAAAGCGAGACGAAGAAGCGGAAGGCAAACATTTTAGCGATGCGTACTTAATATAAAGTTTAAGTTTCGCGGGCCGCGCTTCGTTAAAGAAAACTAACTGCGCGAAAGTTTCCGCGAATGGAACACAGTGGGTACTTCGGGAATGGTCAAATGGCAGCGACGTTGGTGTATTAGAAGTCTGCCTCTCGTCTCTCTTTCTTTAATTCTATTTTTTTTTTCCTTTTTATTCCTTTCAATTCTTCCTTTCGCCGAGTTTACGTATTCGATCAATTACCAGACGACCATATCGTATACCTGATTTTCGTTACAGTTTCTCGGAAACAGCCGCGACGCGTATCGTCGTCTAATGCGTCGTACGCGGATTTAAAAAAAAAATTGTAAAAAAAAGAAAACGAATCTCCGAACGAAAACGAAGCGGATGCAACTATAAACGCATCAAAATCGGCCACGAGAAGATAACTGTAACATATCTCGGGGTATTACATTTCCCGATGAGAATACGTTTCGGTCTATTTTTCAACGCTCTCTCTCTATATATATATATATATTTTAAAGCAGTTTATTTTGTAGAGTTATTTTTAAGCAACGCGTATTTCGATGATTTCTCTATCTATCTTTGTGAGTGACTTATTTTTTATCACTATCGCTCTCGTATCGATCCTTTTTTTAATCCCCGCGTGCCAGAGGATACCTCGGTTCGGCGCGAATAATCGTTCGCTAACACGAAGAGACGTGACGATTTTTTTACGGTCAAAATTATCGACCGACTAGCCCGAGGGTACAGTAGCCAGCGAAAAGCACAAACGAGCAGCAATTAGGGCGCAGGCAACCGAGTCTTCTTTCTTTTTTTTTTTTTTTCGTCAGCTAAGCGATATAAATTATCCGCGTTAAATTACTCGGGGCCCAGCTAAAGCTCGTAATTGGTATTTATAAAGTGCTGCACCTTCTCGAACTGGCAACCGCTAAGCAGCAAGCAACTTGGGGCACTCTACGTTGCAGGCGTTCTTAAAATATATAGGGGTCCGGCGGCGGAACCACTCGAGCGGGCTTAACGATGATCTATCACCGTTTTTCTTCGCTCGAGCCACCCGTTAGAAAGCGCCGACTTGCCAACCGCGCGACGAGAAGAGACCCGGTAATTTTTTAAATTAACATTTATTAATCGAAGTGTGAGGATCTCTGTGTCTAGACGAGGTGAAATTAATTATGAGCCCTTAGTTAAGAATCCGCTCGGCGGATCACTGACGTCTCGGCAAATTTCAATTTGAGAAAAAAGGTGTGAATCGAATATCGTGTCTCGTGGAAAAAGTCTGATGATATTCTCTTTCTCTCTTTGTGACACACGTTTCTTGGTGTGTACTGATATTATTTATATATCAGCTATCGCATAAAGATTTAAGATTGAGGTTCCGATAACTTGTACGATATAAAAATGATAGTCGCAGGTTATTTTAAACGCTGAGAAAAATAGTAAAGATGTCGTTGTATAATGAAGTCGTTTTGTATGTTATATATGAAGAAAGAAGTTTTAAGAAGCCTTATAAAATCAATACGACTAATTTGTAAATAATTTAATTGTAACTAAATTTAAAGACTTATAAAAGCTATTTAAGATACTCATATTTCTCGTTTAGTTTTTTAGACGAAATACACACGAAAAATAATATCAATTTTTAAAATCTTTTTGTCTTGAACACAAAAATATTTTTATACAAAAATTTCATATTTACCATCTCTTATGTACGATTTTAAAGATATTTTTAATTCAAAAATTAAAAGTTATCGAAATCTAAAATTCTTGCTACAAAAAAACTAATTAAAAGCAATCATTAAATTACATTGCCAAAGTAATCGGAATCATGTAGTCATACAAATGCATCGTTACGTAATGTTTAGCGCGAACAATTTTCGCGTATGTTAACCCCGGGCGAGTCGGAAAACTAGAGGAAATGACAAATCGCGGTTAAATCTTGCACGGGACGCGGCAGATACCGTAGCCGGAAGGTTTCGTTCGCCGGAGGGTGGATTTGTCACAGGTAATGCAAGAGGGTCGGGGGCGAGGCCGGGCACGTAGCTTGTTACCACTTGTTTATCCACTGCAGGGTTGTTGCTGCCAACCTTAGAAAACCTCACTACGCCGCAGATGCTGTCGACATACTAAACGTACGTTCTACGTGTACTCGTTAGTACCCCTCCCTCCCCTGTCCTCCTAACCGCCCCGCGCGCTTTCTTTTCTCCCCGTTATTACGGAATGTCTATTTCCTTCCACAAGGGGAAACAGTAATGGCGCATATAATATCGAAAGAAAAGGAAATAACCAAGATATTGCGTTGTATAAACTAGATGAAAACTAGCAGTTTCGCACGAGGTGTATATTTTAATAATTATTACAACGAGATTGGATTTCCTAATCATTGTGGTATGTATTTTATTTTTTCTCTACCACGAAGGATTAAAGAATGCCATGGTACATTTTTTTTTTCTCACAAAATATAGAAAAAAAAATATATTCTTATATAAAATTTTAAAAATCTTAAACGTGATATAGAAATATTTTATGTATGTATATCTAAATAAAAATTGTAATTGTATTATAAATATTTCAAGTACTCCTTTTGAAATAAAATTTAGAATATTTTACATGCATAGTATAGTGCAGAATTATGTAAAATGAATCGCGAAGATAAACTAGCAGTTAATTTCACAAGTTAATTGAGCGAGTAACAAATGATAAATAAATTATGAATTACTCACCCCACAGTTGCTCCGCCGTTGCCGACAACTTCTCTCCCCGGGTCTTCTCATCCTCTCTCTTGTTCATCTTTTGCTGCCCCTTCATGGCACTCACACGACACTCGCAAAAACACGGTTAATTACGATCGTACGTTTACTAATCAGCGAAATACGACAATAATATAAATAATCTATATTATAAATATATTGTAATCTAATACAATATTCTCTTTGATGGTTAATGATTCTCGTATTATTTCATTTGCGGATTGAGAACGCGAGATGATACACGATGAATTGCAGGAACAAGCGCGCGATTAGAGTAACGAAAAAACAGACATAGATACATATAACAATTGATTAATAATTAATTTGATAAATATAAGGAACGAAATATATTCTCCGTGAATTCTCATTTTATAATACACTAGAACATCACAAAGCGCGCGCCATTTATTTCCTTTTATTATGTAATATAATTCGAGTTAAAATCTATATAATATAATATATTCGGCCGAAAAGTCGTCAAATATTAGACAGAGATAGCATGCTTTGTATCATCATTCTGTTTTCATCTGACAATGTTTAGAGTGGGGATTTCAGTCCCACTGTATGTTTAAAACGGGGATTTATACGGATATTATATACGTCTATGCCTACCACGCGTTATTATAAAAAAACAGGTTGGTGATCGTACAGCAGCTATCTCTTTGTTTTTTCTGACTACGGGAGACATAGGGACCGCGCCGTTTGAGTATTATACGTCTATATATGTTTTTCCATCAAAATATATTAAAATGCGTATCGCATGTGATTAACGGGCTCATCGTATCTCATTGATTAGTGTACGCACGATTGTAATTAACTATGTTTTCGCGAGTGTCGTGTGAGTGCCATAAATGAGCAGCAAAGGAGAAACAGGAGAAGAGGAGGAGGCTCGAGAAGATACCGGGGCGACAGCGGGAGCAACCGCGAGGTGAGTGATATTTTATTTATTTGTCATTTGCTGTATTTATCTCGTTCTTACTACAACGCTGTGATTATTCGTAAAAATTTTAACACCTCGACGTTGTTTTACATGTATATGTATAAGCCTACTAAGAAAATTTTTGCTCCACGAACGTGCTCCGATTTCCAAGACAGAGTTGTTTATCATAAAAGCTTCCTCTCGAAACTTTCTACGCAGCTATTGATGCGATTATCTCGATAATGTAGTATTTCTTATGAGTACATTATATACGTGCTTACACGTCGATATACAGGGTATTAAAAAAAAACCATTTAATATTTATATGGTAGATAAGACATGCTGAGTAAAAAAAACCTTAGTAGACATAGGTCGAAAACTCAACCGTTTCAAAGATATAAACATTTTTGTATATTAGCATGATTGATTTACGGGCTTTGTTGTGTCGTATGCGATGTGAGAAGGCATATTCTTTTTACAGAATCGCGAACTGTATAATCACCAAATAGATCCGCGATCGCCGGTTGATGACAATTGACTGATTGCCGGTGAAATCTTCTGTTATGAAGTATGTATGGAAATTGAATAAAAACATTCAGAACGCGGTTTATAAACACTGAGATAAACATCGCATACGACACGTAGAAGCCATTAAGTCAATCATGATACTAATATACAAAAATATTTATATCTCAGAAACGGTTGAGCTTTCGACCTATGTTTATTAAAGTCTTTTTACTCAGTATGATGTGTTCTATCTACCATATAAATATTGAATGGTTTTTTTTTTTTTTTTTTTTTTTTTAACAACCTGTGTAAATAGACAAAATGAAGCGGAAACGTATGTTGAGGAATCGCTTCTCTAGATATTGGATTCATAACCCATATAGGCATCATGAAGGATATAAAAGCCGACAAAGCGGCAACAGTCGAGGGTAGACAAGGGATTTGATATAGGATGATAAAAGTGCTTGTGTATATGCATGCCTATCTCGCGCTGTTTCAATCGATCTCGTCAAGATCTCACGTGAACGATGCGACTTGTGCCATCTTTTATGACTAGCGAAATCGAAAATATATTATCGCATTTTATATCGTCGTATAATTTCGTAAAGATGGCTATATCTTAAATTTTTTAATATTTTCTTATATCTCTCATTTCTGCGATATAAATACACGAAGGCTTATCTATCAATAAGCAAATATAGAAGAAGAGAGATAAAAAAATGTAAATAAAATCTAAATAAGTTCGTATTAAAAATATAACTTTAAAAATTCAGTCTTATTAAAGATCGAAGAAATTCTTAACATATTTCTTTATATATCAATCAACTCGTATGAATAAATATAACTTTACTTATAGTGCTAAATTATATTAGCTACTTATATTAAAATAAAAGATAATTTAATTGTGCCAATAAGATATTTTCAATAATTAATGGATTAAATAATAAAAGAGAGAGAGAGAGAGAGAGATTTTAGAAATGTTAAAGAGCTTTTACAATCAACCGTAATAATACTATATTTATGTCACGAGCACCATTAAAATTGATGCCGAAAGAAACACGTAATTGAGCCCAATCCGTTTATGCAAATTGGGATAAAAGAGAATGTAATGTTCCATCATCTATTGACAATTCATTAATAATAATCGTTCGAACATGCCCCTGAGATATTCATACTTCTTTTCGTCTATCTAGTTTATATACTCATAAATGGCTTCTAAAATTATGTTTGTTTCTGCGACCGTTCAAATCGTCGTAGATACGATTATATAATTATATGTATATCATGTCTGTCATCATATATTATAAATATGTAATCGGCCACTAATGGTAATGTAATCTGACTGTATCAAAATGAGGACGTAGCATTGCCAAATATGCAGCATAGATCTTAATTACATGCTTACATGAATTGAAGCAATTATTTACCGGATTCGCTAGTAATGAAGTAGATCTTCAATGAGCCTATATATTCCACAGAAAGGCTAATATCGCGGAATCCGCGCGTAACCGTGCCACACGAGCGCGATATACAATCTTCGTGCAGATGTACACGGAAAAAAAAAATGCTGTTGCTTCAATTAAAGTCTACGTCACGGGCTGCCACAGACATACATAGTTTATTCAATGATATTTTTATTAGATCAAATATCTGGATTGTTAAATCAACTATCCAGATATTTGGTCTAATAAAAATATCATTGAATAAACTATGTATGTCTGTGGCAGCTCATGACGTAGACTTTAATTTCAGTAACAGCATTTTTTTTCCCGTGTATATATGATATTATTCCACGGATCTAAAAAGGAATACATTTTTATTCCCCTCTTCGTTCTCGCGGTTCTCTGAAAAAATAAACAAGGGGTCGGCCCCGAATATCGCTGACTGAAAGAGTCTATCCTAGAGCGGGAGGGAGAGGAAGGGAGAGAGGCTGGCGGTGCTTTTACTCGAGAATGCGAATTCGGCAACCTTTCGGTTTCTCATGTCTCGCATCGGAGCGTCTGACATATTTCGCGTTCGCTTCACTGTCAGTCCAAACACTGGTCGAGCTCCAACCTTCGCGTTCCTCGTCCAGTCACGTCTCTCGCCTGGTATATACCCGGTGACTCAAACGGACATACGTATACATACATACTACACGTGTGCACACAATCGCCGATCTATTCGAACGCTCACCTCTTACGAATGTTTTAAGGGAAACCGGGAATTGTCGCGCACTAATACGGGCATTTCATTGCGCGTACGGTCGCACGTTCAGCCAATATTCCATTTTAATTAGTTCCATGCGCTTTGTGCATGAAATCTCATTACTGCCATTAGGCGCTGAATTAATGTTGTACCTTAATTAGATTTGCATGCAATAATCGTCGTACGCGTACATTTCGGCCTATAAATGCGCCGACAAATGTTACGTATATATATATATATATATATGTTAATTTAATATAACATTCACACATTATATATATATACATGTATATGTATACATATATTAAAAGCGCGCAGTGGGAAATTGTCATTTCCCGCCGATCGTGTCGGATAAACTTTCGGTTTCCGAATGCAAATGCCGCGACTTCGAGAGTTCAGGCCATTCCTCGAGATATTTCGATAAAATCTTGATTTTATTTCAATTTCCTCTTGAGAAAATATGTCTCTATATACATATACAAAGTGTTGCATATATTTTCTATTATTTTACTAACCCCGCACATACGCAGATTGTATTTGCGCGTAATTTCTCCTCTCTATTTTTCATTCTCGTTAATTACACAAAAGTCTCATTAAACAGTCAACGATACCTCGAGCGGTGCGATGGATGGACGAAGAGAAAAGCGGAGAGAAGAATATTTCTCGGTTGAAAAAAAAAATTGAAAATAAAAAACGCTCTCGTATTAAAAAATCTTTCTCTCCGGCAGAAACGTGATATATGTTTTCGAAATCACTAAAAGTCCGCGCCGTAATGTCCAACGATCGTTTCGTTCGTTAAGTCTCTCGCGAGACGTATCTATAATTATAGACGGATACTGCGAGTTGCGGTAAGAAACCGTCTCATTGTGTCACCGTCTTTGCAAAAGGCAGGGATCATAAAATACAACTTTTCCATTTTTCGCTCTAAATATTTGATGACGCGTTAAAGATGTAGATAATCGAGCAAAGTGTACAATTAACTTTCGATAAACAAGATAATTGTGTGACGTTACAATAATTACAAAATTTCAATAATTTTTTTTTTTTTTTTCTATGAATCGTGAAAAATAAACATTTATCTCTTTATAATAATTTTACAAATGTATATTATTATCTCATCGTTACGTTTACTTCGCTCGATCTTTTTCATGCGTACATACCTGAGAAATGTACTTGCTACGTCAGATAGACAGTAAAAGAGAGAAGAAGCTTTGCCGGATAATATCTCGCGCGCATTTTAGAAAATCACGGTCTGTGATGGAACTGTTTCCGACGTAGGTGCACAAGCCAGATCGTATTAAATATGAATCCGCAACTCGGCTATCCATCTTGAAAGTTTTGACGCGTAAGCGCATTTATCGAGCAGAGCGAGCAAGCAAGCGGAGTAACGTTGGCTTCCGTCATAAAACCGCAAAGTAACCGCTTGTAATGCAATCGAATAGGAGACAATATCTGAACACGATATCGAACCAAATCAGTGACCAAATAAATACAAACGTGACACGTACGAATATTTACTCTCGGAAATAAAAAAAGAAAATTAAAGAGAAGAAAATAAAAATTAAAAATAATTAAAAATACGATTAAAAATCATAATAGAGGAAAAGATGTATAAAGTGTTTCTTATAATCTTAAATCAGAAATAGCTTTAATAAGACTTTATATCATCAGTAGTATAGACGGAAATTATGCAAACATATTACAAATTTTTACACCTGGAGGAGAAAAAGATTAAAATTATATCTCAAATTTCTATCTGATATTTCTACCCTTTTCGTTTCCCTTTCTTCTCGAATAAAAAATATAAAAATTAAATTACTGCAACCAGAATGACCGGGTAGAGAGATGGAAAGAGAGAGAGAGTTTGAAAAGTTGAGCGCCAAAGGATAAGTCAGCTCGCCATTGTCGAAACCGTAAAATATTTTTATCAAATGTCTCGGAGAGTCAGTAATTTAGCGCGCGAAGGAAGCAGAGCGAAAGAGTTCCACGCCTGACCGACATTACTGACCGTTCGCCGCCAGGACCACCGCAAAACTCGAAGTTCGTCCATAACGAATCACCAGAAGTGCAAGTCTGGCTTCCGGCCACCGAAGGGATAGAAATCCACCGTGCCGCACGTAGGAAGGCACGTCAATTTCCGCCGAAGCCCTTAATCGTCTTCTAGTTCTATCAGAGCGGGAGGTGGAGGGAGAGAAGGGGATAAGCGCGCGCGCGAACGCGTCTATATTTTCTGACACGAATACGTACATGCGCACGTCATTTGCACTGATAATGGTACAATCGGAGAATCAAAAATGGAATAAAGAAATGTCTTCGACAGACATCACCAGTTTCTACAAAAAAAATATTTTATGACTTGAATAAAAAATTTTATAAATAAGGTTAAAACCTGGAGGTAGCCCCCTGGCGCCTTTATTTGTTATCCGCTGTTCTGGAATGGAAAAGTTAATCCACCGAAAAAAGTTTCACAGTCTGGTTGTCTACTCTGACACGTCAATATGGTTGACTAACCCACGCGGTGGCTTCCGCTGCTCTTTCACAAATTTCGATTTTTCACGCGAAATCTCTTTTTCACAGTTGCACGCGCTTCTGTAGGAGCAACGGTTCGTGGAAAAAAAAGTTTCTTTATTTATTTCGGCATACGCAGATCTATCATTATTCATTGAAATCAGAACATCATGGAAGCGTCATTACTTCCATTAAAAGTTCATTAAAAATGATACGCACAACGCCGGATTCGTGAATTGTGCGTATAAATATTTTACGACTTGATAAATTTGTACAATTCGAAAAAATTTGACTGTATCATTTTACGCGAGTTAAACGTTGCATTATGAAAACGATGTTATACAATATTCGTGTGTTATTAGCATTACATCGAATCTCGTCCCGCGCGAGCACGGTTCGATATTTCCCTCGAACGCGAGAAATCTACGTTGATGCGTTACGCACGAGTGACGTGGCAGTGCATTAGCGGCGATTCGCGGTGACGCGCGAACGCGGCCGTTAAGATCGTTAAAGTGATGAATCGACGGGCGAGGGCAAAGGGCAAGATGCATCCCCGGGATGACGAAGGGCGAGTGGTAAATCATGCCTCTCGCTTGCGCGCGCGCGCTCGCGACTCAAACGATGACTTCCTGGACGATCGCCAAAACCGAGCAAGTGAACGAGCCGGAAAGCCGGCTGGAAAGCGTGTATGTCGTGTATATGTGTGTGTGTGTGTGTGTGCGCGCGCGCGCGTGTGTATATGTACGCCTAGGGGTGGGAAGATCGGGGATGAGAGAATGGAAGGGAAATACAGAAAGTTGGGCGAGGTCAGAGAGTTGGGTGACAGCAACCAGGGTAGCCTCCGGAACGGCTGCCTCGTGTTCGGAGAGCGTTGTTTGATAAGGGGTCCACGGATAATGTTAATATAAGTTTGACCCTCCCATAGTATCCAACTCAGTCGACTAAATCAATTCGCGCGAATAAACGCGCGAGAAAAATAAAGGAAGAAGAGAGTTCTTCGATATTATTTTGACAATCAGCTGATATTTTTCACGAAGTCGATCTTTCGCGAGCGCGTGTTCATTTCACGAGGCTGTACTCATCAATCATAAACTGGAATTCTGAGGAGGATTCAATGTTAAGAAATTTATTACTCTATCGCGGTAGACATAAGTACTTTCGTCTATATTCTTTACTGTAGTATTAAACGAAGGAGAGTTTGAACCACGCCGATGGAGTACGCGCAGAAGTAGTATAAATCAGTAAATGGTCGGACATACGTTTCAGGGGATATAATACCACGATTATATTTTGGCGCGGTATATACGATTTCGGATTTTTCTCTTCGTCTGCAACACCATACGAAACATCGTACTGTAATAACGTAACGGGATTTTATATTTTAAACTCTTGCGCAAAGAGTGTGAATACACCAATTCGCGTCAAATAATAATATAATCATTTTATAACCCCGCGTTATATGCCGTTTTTCGATCGTATCGCGCTCGTTTCTCTTTTCGCAAAAAAAAAAAAAAAAAAAATTATTATTATATACATCTATGTGATATTTCACATAAAAAAAAAAAAAAAAAAAAAACAAAAAAAAAACGATTCCTCTCTTTCTCGATAATGTATGCAATAAGTAATACAGTTCTTTTGTCCAGCACGGTAAAAAGCTCATATATCGCGACGTTCACATCTTCGGATAAACGGCGAAACGCGATTGAAACGCATCGAATCGAGTGGGCGGAATCTCTCTGTTTGTCCGACGATATATTACACGCTTTATATATGTCCATTTTGCGCAAATACGAAAGAGAACCGAGGACATTCTACGGATATTCCCGATAATCCGGAGACTATAGCCGATATCCAATATAATATTCCCAGAATTTCCCTTCATATTCGCTGATCGACGAGCCGGAAAGATGATGAATAATAATGTTACAAGGACTTCTGTTCATCCTTCTCTTTCTCCTTTTTTTTTTCATGATCTTACTCAATTATTCATCCCATGAGTTTTTGCTGTCGACTTTCGCTCTGCTCAGATTTAGTCAGTCAAAGTTCAACGTGTTTAAATTGACATAACGAGCTTTGTCTAGATTAAATAAACGTATTAATTAAGTACGGGGAAGCATAATCGATGCGTGACGCGTATACAGAATAATACCGATATAGGGGGCCGAGATCGTTTTCGCTCGGTCAAATTGTTCCTCAAGCGGAATCTCGTCGAACGCGTTATCTCTATCTTATTTTTCTTGGCGCAACTTTTTAATTTCCCACTTCCATTACCTCGGCGGCTAAGATTTAGCTTAAAACTCTGTTAAAAAGTTGGTCTAACATTAAATCGATTAAAGTTTTTGTCATTTATCTACTGCTCTGAACAGGTTAATCCGCAAAAAATCATTACGAAATACCTTACACATATATAATTCACTTATGACAATTTCGATAATTTTATTTAAAATAATTCCAAATTAATCGCAGAATACACTCATGATCGAATCCATTATTTCGGGTACACCTTGTATGAAAATTGATCTTTTTCTCTTTTATTAAAGCGATAAAAATTATCCTTCTGATTATTCATTTTCGTAAAAACCAACACGGCGATGTTTTCCCCTCATTAAGAAGTGCGAGCTGGCAGCTCCTCTGAGATTTTTGCGCGTCAGGCATTTTTCGCAACGCTCGTGAATCAAAATTAGAGTAGGAGCTATTGTAATACTTGTCGGCACAAACCGGATCCCTCCACCGGAAACTCGCGAAACCTCAAAAGACGGGCGGACGCAAACGTTACGCATCATGTAATTAGCCGCTAGATTTTACTACGTACATGGTTCTATTCCAATCTACGTTCTATAATACACAAAGTTGGATTCAACGATTTATCTATTAACGTAAAAATTTGTCCACGGAAATTCGATATTCTGAAATTTTGAATACGGAAGACATTTAATTTAGAAGACAGTATTGTGTTGTAAAATAATGTTTAAAATAGACACAGTAACGATTAGATGTTTCTTTTTTAAACAACCGGCACAAGTTTTTCTCCATTCCACAAAGACGTAGGGGAGAAAGGAAGAGAATCCAAGAAAGCGAATTATTTGTTTTTTCTTGTACTAAGCCTGTTTCTACGAGGAAAGCTCACTCATGTAACTTTGAAACGTTTGCATTTTTATTCAGATATAACAACCAACTTTTTCCTCTTTGAAAATCGATAAAGAAAAGTTGAATGTACATACAAACAGCTTGAAAGTGTTTTCTATTTTATCCGCCGTAAAAGCGAGACTTTTAGCGAAGATTTTTCTCAAAATATCGTTTCAAATTAACGAGACTTCCCCGCCCCCTTCGCTTTGATTGTCACAAGAACTTTTCTCACCGTCGGATATTATTGATCGTTGGATATACAGGGTGTTCACCTAAAAAAAAACCGTTTCGATATTTATATGGTAGATAGGGCACACTATATTGAGTAAAGAAACCTTAGTAAACATCGGAAGCTCAAGATAAAAATATTCTGAGATAAAAATATTTTTGTATGTTAACATCATAATTGACTTACTGGCTTCTACGTGTCGCATGCAACGTGAGAAGAGGATAATCTGTCTAAATTTGCATATACGCTTGACATCTTCTTACAGAATCGCAAACTGTATAATCAAATAGATCCGCAATCGCCGGTTGATAACAACTGACTGATTGCCCGTGAAATCTTCTGTTATGAAGTATGTATGGAAATTGAATAAAAACATTCAGAACGCGGTTTATAAACACTGAGGTAAACATCGCATGCGACACGTAGAAGCCATTAAGTCAATCATGATACTAACATACAAAAATATTTATATCTCAGAAATTGTTGAGCTTTCGATCTATGTTTACTAAAGTTTTTTTACTTTCTACAGTATGATGTGTTCTATCTACCATATAAATATTGAATGGTTTCTTGAACATTCTGTGTATATATATATATTCTTATAACACTGATTACATCACTCGTCAGTCGCAGCATAATTGCTCGGATGTGAAAACGACGGAAAACTAAAAGACTGCGAAAAGAGGCTGCCGGTGACAGTTCGACAATTCTCTCTGTCGGTTCTTTTTTTCTTTTCGTCCGTCGACATATTCGACGATCACAGCTAATCTAACCGCGTATATATCGACAGTCGTTTACGAAAATTACCGCGAGTGTTTCATTTAATTAAATCAGCAATCCATACCACGTAACACACATAAGAGAAATGCTCTTTCATAAACTAATTAAAAACCTTGAGTCAACAAAATACGTGATACGTACCAACACACAAAAATAATCTCCGGAAAAGCGTAACTGCAAAATATATTTTGATATAATTACTAATGAGATGCTTTTTCCATTGAATTTCAACGCAAAAGTCTGCGTTTCATTACATTTATTTCGTTGAATTTTAAACTTTTAATTTTAAACGACCGCGAAACTCTATTGGATTATTTACGTCGGCGCGTGCAATATTCGTTCGATATCAATTAAAGTTAATCGAAATTACGATTATGAAATTACTACGATTCGGGCGGTATTATTCCTGATCAATAAAATTTTCTACGGCTCTCTCTCTCTCTCTCTCTCTCTCTCTCTTTTCGCGCGCGCTTTAACGTATCACCGCTAGCAAAAAAAAAAAAAAAAAAAAAAAAAAAAAAAAAAAAAAAAAATTCCAGTTTTCCAATCAGTTTCCTCGCGCCCCACTTGGAC
>NW_021849649.1:1025384-1036581 GCF_003651465.1 Formica exsecta | reverse complement strand
AATATTATCAAAAAGCTCTTTCCTTTTTTTATAAACCACAAAAAAAAAAAAAAAAAAAAAAAAAAAAAAAAACAAAAACAAAAAAAAACAAACAAATTCTCCCCGCGCGAGATAAAAGTAAATTGTAATCTGCGTGTAATCCAAAATTTATCGAGACAATACGGCGCTTTTGCCAATTCAATTTTAAATGAAATTTCCGATAAATAATATAGATGGGTGTTGTATTTGTTTCGATTGTTCTTGGAAAGATTTCACTATGCATACCGCAACACACGGTGCATACATACACATACATTGACGAAAATAGCGTGAAAGCTCGCGGGCAATAAATCTTGGCGAAATGCATTCGATCAGGATATGACTGGCAGGGTTGGAATCACTGTGCAAAAACTAGCCGTGATGCTCGCACACGCGTGCCATGCCGCGTGCATATTCACGCGTGCCATCGGATGAAAATTTAGTCAAATTAACCATAAATCATCTTGGGACCCGAGATCGACGGCGACGATTATTTATAGTTTGCACAGACACGCAAATGGTTTTTCGGCTATTACTCCGGAGCAAATCGGAAATATACCGACAGACGCAATCATAAACACACATAGATGAATCATCGAGATCGCTATTTTTCTCCCTTCTTTCCTCACCCCCGAATATATGAACGCAAAATTGGATAGTCGCTAATTGGGCGCATGTAATAAAACCGTTTAAAGAATAATCCCTTGTTACAAAGTTAGTTGATTTGGCAAAATCAATTATTTTCGGACATTCAATTCTCTCTCTCTTCCCGCCACCATCTCTAGATGATTTACAGTGGAACTTTATGAATGTTTGTCGCCGGATATAGTTACTTTTAAACAAGTGAAGGATACAATTCACTTTTTCACCGGTATATAACTGAACTTAATAAAAAAAAAAAAAATACTTTTCTCTCTGCGTTTTATGATTGATAGCTGACGGATCGATCGTAATTTCAATCATTAATTACATACATTTACATATAATTACAATCAATATTTTCCTTCGGTTTTATCCTCGGCCACGTTGAAAAGACAATATAAAAAACGCGAACATATTTACACTTATGTCCACAAATTATCTGAATTACAAATCGCACCGGTAATATTTCAAGAATATTCCAACGGAAATGGATTTCATTATATCGCGCGATCAATCGCGCACGATTGGATATAATTCAAAGTTTCCTACTTATCTCATCCGTCGTGGCGATCCGTCAGATTGTCCGACAAAATATCACGCGGGAGTCTAAACTTATTCAGAAGATAGAAATAATAAATGAATCGCGCGCTTGATTTATCTTCGGCGGAAACGAGTATATATATTTATAATGCGACGCTACTCTCATATCGAATTTCGTTAATCCACTCGTTATATTTCTTTTGACGTGGAAATGATAATAGATAATAATCCGAACGGTGGGGAAAACCGCCCCATATTATGCTCGACGACGCGACTACCCTTTCGCACCATTCTCTCTCTCTCTCTTTCATTTATTTCCCGCCAGAACGATCCATTAATTTCCATTAAACATCGACAAAACTCTCTCCCATCGATACTCGCCGGGCACTGACAATTCCAGAGGAAGTCACCGGGATGGGGAGAACAGAAGCTAAATGATACGCGTGTGTGCAGGTTGAAGAGTACATGTATTGAGCGCAGCCTTGGCTACGTGTGGGATTTCTGCCTTTGTCGCGTATTTTTTTTATACCCGGCTCGTATATAAACCAATAATTCCCCGGTAAAAGCTGCTCCTATGGGAAACGACGGGAAATACGAGCGCAGGTTACAGGAGATGCGGGAGGGAGTGAGGGACAAAACAACCCCCTCGCGCGCGGAAGCACTGACTTCTCGTTTGTATTTGTTCCATTCAATATTGCACGTATATTATCGCACGATACCGATCTGTCGCAGCGATTGTCGACGTGCCACGCACAAGTGTGATTGACGCGTAAAAAAAGTGTTCGAGTGAAAAATTCAATGTTTTACGAGGGCAAATATCACACAGCGATCGCTTGCCGATACTTGCGTTACGCGATAATTATACGCAAACTTCCAATGCAATCGGATTTTATATGAAAAAGATGTATCTTTTAATGACTAAGAATTTTTGCGCAAATTTTTGATAACTCTTTTGCGATATTTCTTAAAGAAATTGAAACGACTTCCGATATAATATACCATAACATATGTGCCTTTCTCCTTTCAAAATTGTGCACATATGCACTGAAAACTTATTGAAATTAATACGTGTTGTTTCTTTACCTGTGTAACCGTTACGGACGGAAGTTAGGTAACCCTTGGCGTCCTCTTTCTTCTCGTGTGCCTTCCGCAAATCCCTGTAATCTAGTATGTAACTAGTTGGGAACTTGGCGAATGCGGAATCACTACTAATTCCGCGATGCAAACTTATTTGGCGGTCATTCTTTATTAACTGCTTTGATATTTTAGAGCTCTATCTCGTACAGTTTATCAAATGCAACGCCACAAACAGATTAAAAACATAAATAATCTGTTGAGAAATATTAAATAATTCAGTCTCTTAGCTAAAGGAGAATATTTTCGTTCGCATATCTACCTCAAATAAGATCTTAATCCTAGAAAATGGAACAAGATTATTTCTCTTCATTAAAAAATAATATAATATATAAAAAGAGACCATATTACAAAGAATTAAGAAAAATAAACGAAAGTTAAAAAAGTGATTTTCACATTTAGACAATTATTGTATATTTATAATTCGCTAAAAAAGAAATCAATGATGCTCTCTTTTACACAAAAATATATAAATTGCATTACGTTACAAAATCACACAAATATAATACTTTATTCTCGACGCGATCGCAAAAAAGAAGATAAAGTTGATGATTCAGTGATCATGCGATTCATGAGATAATGCGTCATTCATCGACATATCTGTCACGAGGTCGACGATCTTTAGTAGTGACGCGCCAATTTGGATGCATCGTTCCTGGCGGAACGCTGTATCATAACCACCGGCAAAGGGTTAAAGGGAGCTTATTACTTTACGAGCCCCTAACACTAGCACACATGCGCGCTTATGTCTGTACACAATATATGCCGTGTACGTACTCTCGCTCGTGCATCGCGCTCCGGGAACAATATCGGAATTAACGAGACGGACATAGATATTTTTTTTAAAGAAAAATAACAGATTTTATTGCGAATGTATTTAAGTTATCTTACATTTTCTTAAGCTCGACAGCTTGATGATATTTACAATGCTTTTCTTAATTAATTATACATATATATATATATATATATTACAAATAAATATATATCTCTCCGTTCACGCATGCCGTAGTCTCTCTTCTCTCGACGAAACGATTACATGACTCTCGAGAGTCCGGAGAAAACGTATCGAAACAATATTTTGCCGTGTGCTTTAACATTGCGTCGGTTAAAAGCGCGCGCGTAAATTCTATGAAATGATAAATTATAAATGATGTCGACATCGAGTTCGCATTATAACACACTTGCAGAACGAGTGGAGTTATCGATAAACGTATCCCCCGTTGAAAACGGAATTTAATTTCTAGATTATTAATCTGCATTATATTCCGAATGGTGCGCAGGATAATAGAGAAATATCGATAATTGCATGAATGGGACACGTTTGATTAAATAGCGTGACTTTCTCATATGGATTTTATAATAACTTATAAGTCAAACAATTGGTAACGATTAATTGTTTACGACACATACCCGTAATGTCATAAATGTGTCGTAAAAATTGTCAATTAATCGAATTATCTTTCTGCAAAATTATTGTTATTCCAGAATAACATAAAAGCCAGTTAAAACGCCGACTATTTTAAAATATATAAATGATAAATAATAGATACCACAAAAAAAAATATTCTTAATAAATAAATTGCTTTATAAAAGTTTATATTAAAAAAAAACCACAAATATTGTAATAAATAAATTGCTTTATAAAAGTTTATATTAAAAAAAAAACCACAAATATTGAAAATCTATACTTATCGAGAATCGTGTAATGCCTCAGTAATGAATACTGTGAGAATCGATACGCGACATGGAAATTTATTTACTTTCTCTCTCTCATATACACATACAATCATTCTTTCTCTCGTTTCGCCTACTTTATAATTAAGACACGATAATGCAAGTGCTAATACTATCATTTGTGCAGCGAATACAATCGCGCTCGTGTGTATGTATGTGTGTATATATTACGTGTTTCTATAGGTAACACGTAACAACACTCTATGTCGGATCCCAGAAAAATAGATTCGTTCATTTCTGGTTCTTTAGGTAGGAATCTCGTGTCTGACATGTTGCATTTGTACAAACGGGCATGCCAAACAAACATGTCAAACGCAACCACAAGTGGCCCACAATACGATCCTGCAACATTTTCCCCTCCCCCCTCTCTCTACGGCTCTCTTCAAGTTTCGTTTATGAATAGCGTTTCGCAAGTATTATCCACGCGTATTATTTACGTGTTACGCGGAATTTTGATCAAAGAATATGTGTGAGCAGTTACTCTAATTATCTCGGCTATTTTTAATTAGGCGAAATTTTTCTGTAATTCTAGCGTGCATTCATTAGTGCATCCTGGTGAGAGTTTTTTTTTTTTTGTAAACTACTTTTTTTTTGAAACTCTATTATATGACTCCCTGAAATTAAAAAACGCTCTTCAAACCTTCGGATCTCGCTCATTGTACGCAAATATGAAAATGTACATGGCCCCCCGAATACAGTGCAAAAGTTTTGATTAAATAGCGTGACTTTCTCATATGGATTTTATAATAACTTATAAGTCAAACAATTGGTAACGATTAATTGTTTACGACACATACCCGTAATGTCATAAATGTGTCGTAAAAATTGTCAATTAATCGAATTATCTTTCTGCAAAATTATTGTTATTCCAGAATAACATAAAAGCCAGTTAAAACGCCGACTATTTTAAAATATATAAATGATAAATAATAGATACCACAAAAAAAAATATTCTTAATAAATAAATTGCTTTATAAAAGTTTATATTAAAAAAAAAACCACAAATATTGAAAATCTATACTTATCGAGAATCGTGTAATGCCTCAGTAATGAATACTGTGAGAATCGATACGCGACATGGAAATTTATTTACTTTCTCTCTCTCATATACACATACAATCATTCTTTCTCTCGTTTCGCCTACTTTATAATTAAGACACGATAATGCAAGTGCTAATACTATCATTTGTGCAGCGAATACAATCGCGCTCGTGTGTATGTATGTGTGTATATATTACGTGTTTCTATAGGTAACACGTAACAACACTCTATGTCGGATCCCAGAAAAATAGATTCGTTCATTTCTGGTTCTTTAGGTAGGAATCTCGTGTCTGACATGTTGCATTTGTACAAACGGGCATGCCAAACAAACATGTCAAACGCAACCACAAGTGGCCCACAATACGATCCTGCAACATTTTCCTCTCCCCCCTCCCCCTCTCTCTACGGCTCTCTTCAAGTTTCGTTTATGAATAGCGTTTCGCAAGTATTATCCACGCGTATTATTTACGTGTTACGCGGAATTTTGATCAAAGAATATGTGTGAGCAGTTACTCTAATTATCTCGGCTATTTTTAATTAGGCGAAATTTTTCTGTAATTCTAGCGTGCATTCATTAGTGCATCCTGGTGAGAGTTTTTTTTTTTTTGTAAACTACTTTTTTTTTGAAACTCTATTATATGACTCCCTGAAATTAAAAAACGCTCTTCAAACCTTCGGATCTCGCTCATTGTACGCAAATATGAAAATGTACATGGCCCCCCGAATACAGTGCAAAAGTGTTCGTATAATGCATAGAGAGAAAATTGGTTTGACATACCTAGAGAGAGCTCTCGAAGCTCGGTGATAAGCTAAGCGACTCGCACCTGTTTCGAGATGGCGGATAGCTTTACCGGGCCCTCTTCTCTTGGATGAAATCGCAATAACGCGCGTCTATTTTACTACTTTTTAAATTTTCGACAAAGTCGAAGACACTTGTGCTCACGGCGATCGCGTTTCTTTAACGAAATACGCTTGCGTTCTCTCGCGCAAAGGAACGTACCGTGATTTTATCTGCCGTTCTTTGAACGAGCGTAGAAATTCTTTGCTCTACTCAGATTTTTCTCGGCGATCTCTCTCTCTCTCTCTCTCTCTCTCTCTCTTTCAGTAGTCGCACGAATCGATAGATCGCGATTATTCGATGAAATTGATTTCAGGGCGACGATAGCTCGTTCGTTCTTTCCGCACGAGCGCCCTTTTCCGAAATCGAAGCGGAAACGTGCCGGAAAGACACGTTTGCCTTTTCTCCTCGCTATAAATCTTTAACCTCCTTACTCTCGCCGCCCTTTTTCTCCGACCATTCGATCCACGTGTTCGCGGAATTCTGACTTCTCGCGCATACAAGCAGAACAGCACGCGCGCGGCAATTAAGAGACAGCTCGCAAAGGATCTCGCCGGTTAATAAAGAATATTTTTATTTCATTTTCATTTTTTCGCGACTTTTCTCTCGCGTAAAAAAAGAAAAGATCGAGTCAGTCTTACGTGACAGTGTCGTATTAACTTGGCAGATCACGGAGAGCAAACGATCGATCGAGGCGACTCTCCGGCACGTCGGGTCTACACGATCTACTTTATTATCGTTCGATTCGCGATATCTCCACGATGTGCATCTCGCACCGACGATTTTTCTCCCGCGCGATCCTCTTCCATTCTTCCGGTGCTCCGTCATATCTTCTTGGAGTGTCCTTCTCACTCTCCTCGCTTCTTTCTCTCTTAATACTGATCTCCCACACGTTGTTTACTTTCGTAATCGTGATTATCATCATCTCTTGCACCATCTCTTAAATGAAAAATATATCCTCTTTGAAGAAAAAAATGCGCGTGAGCGCCGCGCTCTTCCTTCCTCGGCATATATTTTCCCTCTTCTCCCGTCCTTGGATCAATTTTTTCTCCCCGACGTTTTTCTTCTCTCTCTTTTCGACCTCCTCCTCTCCTTCGACTATTCTTCAAGCACTCTTCGAAAATAAGGAATATATTCTCTCTGAAGCAAAGCACGATAAAAGTCGAATGACTCTCCCCCTTCTCCTCGTGTCCTAGCGATTCTTCTCCTCATCTCGCCATTCTTCTCGCTTGATTCCCCATCTTTTGCCTCCCTCCCTCATCCTCTCGCGCTCCCCTATCCGCTATCTTTCGAAGGTAAAAAGTGATCCTGATCGGAGCCAATTACGTAAAGTATCTCATAAGGAGAATAAGCGTCATTGGTATAATGGCAGAAAGATTTGGCGTCGAGCTACCGTTGAGCATAACGCACTCCTCGTGCGTGTAAGACGCGCAGTGCGCCTGTAACAAACAAGACGGGCAATTCATCCTTCCTTTAGAGAATCCTCGTTATTGACTTTACTACTAGCTAAGATCGTCGCTCTCTATCTCTATATACATTCGCTTCTCCTTTCTTCAGTTTTTTTCTATACTTGATTTTTCTCTTCAGGTCTCTGTACTTTATCTTTAAAAACTAAGAAATAATGATAAAGATATCAAAGTGCACAATTTGGACTAGTACAATAATAATAATGTTGATAAATATTAATAAAAATATAACTTACTTTTATTATTATATTAATCCAAATGACGAATAACGAAGAAATTGAATTCTTGTAAACTTGTTGAATTGAGAATATTTATGACAATAATATAATATACGATATATACGCATATTAGATAATACGAAGAAATTACTTGCTTCCGATTTGTGGTGTCAATAAAAATTAACAAAGAAAAACTTACTTTTTCTTTGTTCAATGAAAAAATTTTGCGCACCATTAAATCATCGAAATACAGAGTATCAAAGTTTAACAAATTGAAACATGATCTGCCTTAAAATTTTATCAGAAAAAAGTCAAATTTAAATTTGTCAAAAAATAGAAAAATCGATTCCGTATCTTTTGTCAAGCATAGCGAATAAAATAATTAGGAGCGGAACAATTAGCGCAAGTACTCGGCACATAATTTTTCGTGCCAATGAGAAATATAATACAAGGTGGTGTAATACTCACTTTTAGCAGTGAGGTTGACATTCTGTCGAGGAAGTCCTTCGTGAATCGCGCTGTATCATCGCCACACTGACGGCGTACTGTACGATGAGAGCACTCCAGGTATTCCGTGAAGGCGCTGCAAATACAAACAAATATCCCAAACTCCATTGAAAATCCCCTTTCAAACGTTCGAATTGGATAAAGCATGTGGTTACCAATTGCATTTGCAAAATGCGAGCGAACACATAACAATCCGAAATACAAATGGAGAATATTGTGCAAAAATCATATCACTTAGAGATATTATTATATTAATCGCAAAAATTTTTTAAATTTTTGTACTCTTCTTAATATTTTTTTTTTCTTTTCGATTATTCTTTTCTGATACTATTTCCAAAATTTAAAACATAACTTTTAGCGCAGAATGAATTTTCATTCATTTTTTTAATTCGCCCGTTTTTTGCCGACCGGATGACTTTTTTTTATTTTCGCGAACAATAGCCCAAGATTGGATCTTTGCGAAGAAACAAAATGGTGTGAGAGATGTGTTTTTACGGCTCTGTTATCCACTTTTGGGTCGGCATCGCACTACTTACATCCCTCTCCCCTCGTTCTAACCCTTTCCGCGAGAGATGCGCAAGTTCAAAAGCTGCAGTAGACCGTGGCAGAGATACGCTAATGACATTACGTCCCTTCCCCTTGTATGTGTACAGGCATCAGCGTGAAACTTCCGACCTAAAGGACTGATTACACTCTTTTTGCGCGAGTCCTTTGAGCAACGCCCGTCGTTATTAATGCAGTTGTTTCGCCCAGCGAGCTCTTAAGTGTTAAATTATCACAGTCAAGGAGATTTTGACATCCTTTTGCGCTAATGCCGGAATTTCGAGTATTGCTTAATAAACCTATTTGTCCGCATTTCGTGCCTTTACTTCGCTCCAAAGATCCTTCGTGTCATATCTTAATTCGATTTCTCCTCAGCGCATTTAATATCGGTCTAGAAAAGAATTGATAATACTGATGTGGCAGAGAGTTCCCATTGTGCTCTCGAAACACGAGAATGCGATGTAATTGGGTATTTATTATGCTTTTTTTTTGCACCTTAAATCGATTTCCTTAAATTATTGACATAATTGCAGATTGATTCTTTTTAAAGAGTCCACCAGTCGTAAAGTCCAGAAACTTTAATTGAACAATCTATTTTATGATTTAATGATTATGGTGAATAATTTTATCATCAAGTCTCAATATTATTCCTCTTTTAACCAAATACATTTAGAATAAATATCTGTCGATTTGTGATGAACTAAATTTTTTAAATAAATATTCTCTTTTCGTAAGATAAAAATATTAGACTATTTCATTCTATTTTCATGACGGAAAAGTTGATAATCCGCGCGTAGGGGCGTGATAGAATTCAGATAAAACAGTCGCGATAGAATCTACATTTTGAAAAGTGACTAGGTCAAATTGACTCGCGCTTTGAGTTCCAAGGTTTACCTCCGCGTTGCCAAACTAACAAACTTTCCGGATAAGCAAATGGACCGCGAACGCATCCTATTTACAAAGATGAAAATTCCGGTCGAATGTGTATACTGATCTTGCATATAAATTTTATAACAGTATCATTTTTAGCTTATAATTGTAATAAAATTAATTCAAAAAACGCAATTTTACATATATCTCACAGTACTTTGGATCACGTATCTTTTTTTCTTTTATTCAGCTGTGTCTATATATTACTTTTATACGTCAACTCTCTATTTCCGGTTAAAATCTTTGAAATAATTAATAACGAATCTGCCGTACAAGTATTTATTTTTATTACTTCTACATGCAAAACAATCTATTCTTCGACTTACCAGCAAAGAGACTTGAGATCTTCTTCTTGTGTAGCAGTTGTGCGATTTGAGACCTTTTCCATCACTACCGTACCCTTCTGATACGCTTTGTAACACATCTCGTACTCGGCCTTGACTTTTTGCATGCACGGGGCGTGCTTCAAGAATTCTGCAAACAGAAAATTTTATTCCCTCTATTGGAGGATTGCGTATTGGTCGGAATGCGGGAATCGATAATGAAATTCCGCGGTCAATCAGCCCACAATTTCCCGCCGGAAAATGTATAATCTAATATTACTAAAAAATAAAGAAAAGAGATATACACGGTTACTAACTTTAATTAATGATGGCTTTAATTTATATGACAATATAATTAAGAATCACATATATTTCACTTAAAAAAAATTAAGTATATAATTCGTTTTCTACGCGTAGATTAAAAGTCAAAATCGATTACGCGACAGAATAATCCCGCTTTTATTCCCGAGTCTATTCCTAGAAAAACAACTCGACTTTATGTATGGGCGCGTTCTATAATTACAAGGGCATATACCTAGATCGTTGACTGATGCACTAATCATCTCTCTCGTCCTCTTTCGCGATTATGGTTTTATAGATGAAAACCGCTTTTCTCTATAGTCATCTTGTTTACGATAGACGAGCTTCACGTCACGCGCGCTAGCATCCGAGAAATCGATATTACTCCTTGCTAACGATTCATTATGTTACACGGTACTCTCCTCTCAGCCATAGAGGGGAGTACATTATGAAGAGTCATGCCTGCTCGATCGACCCGCGGACAATCTATGTGATATTCCTGTAATCTCGAGAGTGCCGGATACATTATTGACTCTAGTGCCATCTCCAATTGTTGAAGACCGACAGTTTGGAATTGCATTGATGCCCAATGCCGCTTGCCCAATTGGCAAACGAGCCGCTGGCTTTTGCACATCGTTATTCTCGCCGAAAGCAAAATCTACTCTACAATTATAATTTTACAGACGCGATGAATCCTTCGAGCAAGAGGCCGAAATATAATTTAATTTCAAATTTCTCGATTATAAATTAATATCGCTCTTTCAATATAGAAAGCAGCTTCATTTCTGTTATTTCTGTGCAACGAGTGTCTCTAATTACTGAGCTTTTCAGTTCTCTGCATTTTTCTTTTATTTCGCGTATCTGATTTTATCTTTTTTCTCCGTTTTAATGCTGAAATTGTTACGCTTGTAACATTTTGAATATACAAAAACGTAAAAGCGTTTAGCTAAAAAAAAAAAAAAA
>NW_021849649.1:990664-1024505 GCF_003651465.1 Formica exsecta | reverse complement strand
GCAATTCACCCTTCCTTTAGAGAATCCTCGTTATTGACTTTACTACTAGCTAAGATCGTCGCTCTCTATCTCTATATACATTCGCTTCTCCTTTCTTCAGTTTTTTTCTATACTTGATTTTTCTCTTCAGGTCTCTGTACTTTATCTTTAAAAACTAAGAAATAATGATAAAGATATCAAAGTGCACAATTTGGACTAGTACAATAATAATAATGTTGATAAATATTAATAAAAATATAACTTACTTTTATTATTATATTAATCCAAATGACGAATAACGAAGAAATTGAATTCTTGTAAACTTGTTGAATTGAGAATATTTATGACAATAATATAATATACGATATATACGCATATTAGATAATACGAAGAAATTACTTGCTTCCGATTTGTGGTGTCAATAAAAATTAACAAAGAAAAACTTACTTTTTCTTTGTTCAATGAAAAAATTTTGCGCACCATTAAATCATCGAAATACAGAGTATCAAAGTTTAACAAATTGAAACATGATCTGCCTTAAAATTTTATCAGAAAAAAGTCAAATTTAAATTTGTCAAAAAATAGAAAAATCGATTCCATATCTTTTGTCAAGCATAGCGAATAAAATAATTAGGAGCGGAACAATTAGCGCAAGTACTCGGCACATAATTTTTCGTGCCAATGAGAAATATAATACAAGGTGGTGTAATACTCACTTTTAGCAGTGAGGTTGACATTCTGTCGAGGAAGTCCTTCGTGAATCGCGCTGTATCATCGCCACACTGACGGCGTACTGTACGATGAGAGCACTCCAGGTATTCCGTGAAGGCGCTGCAAATACAAACAAATATCCCAAACTCCATTGAAAATCCCCTTTCAAACGTTCGAATTGGATAAAGCATGTGGTTACCAATTGCATTTGCAAAATGCTAGCGAACACATAACAATCCGAAATACAAATGGAGAATATTGTGCAAAAATCATATCACTTAGAGATATTATTATATTAATCGCAAAAATTTTTTAAATTTTTGTACTCTTCTTAATATTTTTTTTTTCTTTTCGATTATTCTTTTCTGATACTATTTCCAAAATTTAAAACATAACTTTTAGCGCAGAATGAATTTTCATTCATTTTTTTAATTCGCCCGTTTTTTGCCGACCGGATGACTTTTTTTTATTTTCGCGAACAATAGCCCAAGATTGGATCTTTGCGAAGAAACAAAATGGTGTGAGAGATGTGTTTTTACGGCTCTGTTATCCACTTTTGGGTCGGCATCGCACTACTTACATCCCTCTCCCCTCGTTCTAACCCTTTCCGCGAGAGATGCGCAAGTTCAAAAGCTGCAGTAGACCGTGGCAGAGATACGCTAATGACATTACGTCCCTTCCCCTTGTATGTGTACAGGCATCAGCGTGAAACTTCCGACCTAAAGGACTGATTACACTCTTTTTGCGCGAGTCCTTTGAGCAACGCCCGTCGTTATTAATGCAGTTGTTTCGCCCAGCGAGCTCTTAAGTGTTAAATTATCACAGTCAAGGAGATTTTGACATCCTTTTGCGCTAATGCCGGAATTTCGAGTATTGCTTAATAAACCTATTTGTCCGCATTTCGTGCCTTTACTTCGCTCCAAAGATCCTTCGTGTCATATCTTAATTCGATTTCTCCTCAGCGCATTTAATATCGGTCTAGAAAAGAATTGATAATACTGATGTGGCAGAGAGTTACCATTGTGCTCTCGAAACACGAGAATGCGATGTAATTGGGTATTTATTATGCTTTTTTTTTGCACCTTAAATCGATTTCCTTAAATTATTGACATAATTGCAGATTGATTCTTTTTAAAGAGTCCACCAGTCGTAAAGTCCAGAAACTTTAATTGAACAATCTATTTTATGATTTAATGATTATGGTGAATAATTTTATCATCAAGTCTCAATATTATTCCTCTTTTAACCAAATACATTTAGAATAAATATCTGTCGATTTGTGATGAACTAAATTTTTTAAATAAATATTCTCTTTTCGTAAGATAAAAATATTAGACTATTTCATTCTATTTTCATGACGGAAAAATTGATAATCCGCGCGTAGGGGCGTGATAGAATTCAGATAAAACAGTCGCGATAGAATCTACATTTTGAAAAGTGACTAGGTCAAATTGACTCGCGCTTTGAGTTCCAAGGTTTACCTCCGCGTTGCCAAACTAACAAACTTTCCGGATAAGCAAATGGACCGCGAACGCATCCTATTTACAAAGATGAAAATTCCGGTCGAATGTGTATACTGATCTTGCATATAAATTTTATAACAGTATCATTTTTAGCTTATAATTGTAATAAAATTAATTCAAAAAACGCAATTTTACATATATCTCACAGTACTTTGGATCACGTATCTTTTTTTCTTTTATTCAGCTGTGTCTATATATTACTTTTATACGTCAACTCTCTATTTCCGGTTAAAATCTTTGAAATAATTAATAACGAATCTGCCGTACAAGTATTTATTTTTATTACTTCTACATGCAAAACAATCTATTCTTCGACTTACCAGCAAAGAGACTTGAGATCTTCTTCTTGTGTAGCAGTTGTGCGATTTGAGACCTTTTCCATCACTACCGTACCCTTCTGATACGCTTTGTAACACATCTCGTACTCGGCCTTGACTTTTTGCATGCACGGGGCGTGCTTCAAGAATTCTGCAAACAGAAAATTTTATTCCCTCTATTGGAGGATTGCGTATTGGTCGGAATGCGGGAATCGATAATGAAATTCCGCGGTCAATCAGCCCACAATTTCCCGCCGGAAAATGTATAATCTAATATTACTAAAAAATAAAGAAAAGAGATATACACGGTTACTAACTTTAATTAATGATGGCTTTAATTTATATGACAATATAATTAAGAATCACATATATTTCACTTAAAAAAAATTAAGTATATAATTCGTTTTCTACGCGTAGATTAAAAGTCAAAATCGATTACGCGACAGAATAATCCCGCTTTTATTCCCGAGTCTATTCCTAGAAAAACAACTCGACTTTATGTATGGGCGCGTTCTATAATTACAAGGGCATATACCTAGATCGTTGACTGATGCACTAATCATCTCTCTCGTCCTCTTTCGCGATTATGGTTTTATAGATGAAAACCGCTTTTCTCTATAGTCATCTTGTTTACGATAGACGAGCTTCACGTCACGCGCGCTAGCATCCGAGAAATCGATATTACTCCTTGCTAACGATTCATTATGTTACACGGTACTCTCCTCTCAGCCATAGAGGGGAGTACATTATGAAGAGTCATGCCTGCTCGATCGACCCGCGGACAATCTATGTGATATTCCTGTAATCTCGAGAGTGCCGGATACATTATTGACTCTAGTGCCATCTCCAATTGTTGAAGACCGACAGTTTGGAATTGCATTGATGCCCAATGCCGCTTGCCCAATTGGCAAACGAGCCGCTGGCTTTTGCACATCGTTATTCTCGCCGAAAGCAAAATCTACTCTACAATTATAATTTTACAGACGCGATGAATCCTTCGAGCAAGAGGCCGAAATATAATTTAATTTCAAATTTCTCGATTATAAATTAATATCGCTCTTTCAATATAGAAAGCAGCTTCATTTCTGTTATTTCTGTGCAACGAGTGTCTCTAATTACTGAGCTTTTCAGTTCTCTGCATTTTTCTTTTATTTCGCGTATCTGATTTTATCTTTTTTCTCCGTTTTAATGCTGAAATTGTTACGCTTGTAACATTTTGAATATACAAAAACGTAAAAGCGTTTAGCTAAAAAAAAAAAAAAAGGATCTCTGCTTTTCCACCGAACATTTATATCCGTGATATTTAAAATAATTCCTCTTTTCTCTCTCGTTCTCACAACTCTTGCCAACTGCTTTTACGATTGCGTTTTTCATCGAAGGCGTTTTAATCGGTTCGATGATTTAAACAAGGGTGCACTTACCGTCTTGATACGGGCCATCGTGGCATAGTTCCATGATGGCCTTGTTGGTACCGGTATAGAGCGAGTTGAAGTGCTCCCTCTGCTTCTCCTTCATGCAATTGATCGTGTACTTTGTGATGCATTTCATACCGGCCTCGAGGTCGCTGCAATGAAAACAGGAAATGACCCGTTATTATAGATATTTATTTTTGGGATCGGTAAAAATGGAATTTCACCAACTTATTAATAGGGTCAACTGTGCGTGTAGAAAATCACAATTATTGATATAATATTGCATATCACGAAGTCTAGCGCCTCTGACGTTCGAGCCGACAGGAATAACTTTATTGGGCAATATAAACAAAATGCCTGCCAATCCGATTGAATCGGTCGTTGCATAGGATAATTATACTTTATTGAAAATGCTTCAAAAATTGTTCATTACTTTCATTTATTATATTATTAATTATAAATTTATGAAATTATATTTATTTGACAAGATTAAATTATCAATTCTCAAAAATCCGGGCATAGCGTCCGTAGACGAAGTTTAGAATTATTCTTTACTTGTAATCATCTCTGTGAAAGATGTAATAATTACCAAAGCTTTTCCTTTGTTATAAAAAATTTCTTTTCCAAGATATTTATTTCCTTAACGAAGAAAATATAATAATATAGAGTTTATTTATATTTAAGGATATAAACAATTTCTTTTTTAACTCTAATCAGCAAAACATTGATAATTTTTGTTCTAAAGATTTTATATAATTTTTATATAATATTATATAAATGCATTATATGTATATTAAACAATATCTTCTTTTTGAAACGCAATTGAATGTTATGCATTTCTACCGATTCAATTGATACAAGATTCTACAGAGATTATATGGATATGTGCGCATACAATTCTCTCTCGAGAATCTATTATTGAACTGCGAGAAACAGAAGCCGAGTCGCATCTCGTGAGAGACGAGCCTCTCGTCAGTTGCATCGCCATTATAAATATGACATCACAAACATTAGATTGACTCTCAAGATTTATCTGTTGAACTGTATCGTCTATCAAGATTGTTCTCAACCGAGTTTCTCGACTATAAATATGGGCCAATATCATGGTTTTATCTTGAATAAGAAGACGCGAAACACGAGGAGAGAATCAATATTTGCATACAAGGCGTGAAAGAATTTTCCACTCGTTCCAACGACTAGTGTAGGCGAATACGCGATATGTTTGGTCTTATCTTCAAAATTGATTATGCAAACCGTCTAATTTACACAATGCCATCCGTCCTGTTTCGGAAAACAAATATGAAAATATCGCGTGTTGCGTTATCTTGACAATATATGCCGGTAGAAGCGTGTTACTATAATCGCGAAACAAAATGCGCGCAATGTAAAGTATCGTGATTAATAATTCGTCGTATCGGACGAAGCAAGCCTAGGCTTGTATGAAATTTAAAGTTCCATGAAACGAGCCTCCCGAAATTCCTCCCGTCCCGGCTAAATTGCAAGCGTAATAAGATTCTTCGCCGAATTCGCGGGGCTCTGGAAATATCGCGCAAAATATCCGGCTGCTTGCATGCAATCATCCACTCAATTACATACGTACCATCTCACGCGCGCACGAGAGAGAGAGAAAGGGAGAGAGAGGGAGAGAGAGAGAGAGAGAGACAGAGATTGATTCGAACGATCGAGCGCCTCCGTTGCGATATAAAGCTGGAACGGAGATTCTGATACGATCGCGATTTCGGACGAATATAATAGACTGGAAGCCGCGGACGCGGAATGTCAGATATTATTCCCCGGCCAATTTCCAATTTCGCGAAGGGCCGACTTACTACCTTACGTTCGTACAAACATATGTCTGCGAGAAACGATTTTTCTCCTTTCTCGAGAGGTGTTGGCGATAAATTACTCACGGGAATGATTAATGTTTCATACGCTCGTGTGTCGGAATTAACGCGAGTATAAATGCGGATAAATAAACATGAAAAAATGTTTCTAATGAATGGGTGTAAAACCGCCAAATGAGATAGACGCTTCCTCAGGAGTATCTCCTTATCTCGCTCTTCTCTAACGTCACAGTTAACGCGATTAAGACCCGCCGAGAATTCCGCGAAAGCGTTGCCGCGCGTTCTCAAAATTGATACGAAATGCGACTGGAGAGAGAAACGGCCGGGCATTTTTCTCGCGACGCCAGAAGGAGAAAGAAAAAAAAGGAGAGAAGAAAAACCATCGTCAGAGAATTGTTCGGAGTAAACCGGTGGCAACCGCGTCTCACCCTTCATGGAACATGTAAAGAAGCGACAAATAACAACGGACATTTTCCGCTCAAAAGGGATCGCCCGGGCAGGCCGAATAAAGGTGAAAGACTCACGGGCATAGTTTGTTGAGCTCCTCCTTTTTCGTTACGACGAGACTCAGGTCGTTGCTGCTGATTCTCTCAAGGGGCCTGGCACACCTCACCAGCTCCTCGTGTCCGCACTCTTCGCCTCGGCAGCTAGCAAGCACTGAAACAGAAGCGCGCGATAATCGGGTTAGCCAAGAATAGAGAACGAAGGAGGAAGGGAGAGAGGAAGAGAGAAAACGTGAAACGTAAGGTACGAGACGAGATTCCCCCGATACGAACCCACATCGATAACAACGTTATTAGTAAGGGAATCGCAAAGAGCAACGCTGCTTCTCGAATTCGATTAAGCGCGCGCGCGCGGAATCGATGTGCCGCCACCGTTGCGGTGTGATTGCAGCGGAAATATCAAACAAGTTTAATTGACGTGGAAACAATGCAGATTGCACCCGGAACTTCATACTCGGACGGATCCCTGATACACTCTCCCGTTTCCATGGAATTGTCGTATCGCGGGACTGTATCGTATATACATACGTCTGTCCACAGAGACGTTATTATTTCACGTTAAAAGAAAAACTGGCGGCATACTCTCTTTCTCTGTTATTACAAAAAATTGTATATTTGAAATTAAAATCTCGATGAAATAATACATTTTGCTTCGATTTGACTTGACAAGAAAAAAATGAGTTAGATTTTTCTTTTTTTAACAACAATTTTTTTTCAAGCTTATTTCGCTAAAATCTCCTATATTTTTCCCGACCTCTCTCTCCCCTCCTCTCTCTTCTTTTATCTTCTGCACCTGTCCATCATCATGTTACAGCGTTTCCGAGCCAAGTCGCCGGATCTTTTGTATCTGAATTTTGAAAATGAAATTACGATGGCAGCGCGGTAGCAGCACGTATATGTATGCGCGCACACACACACACACACACGAGATGTGCTCGGGTGTAGGTATCGGTGGTCACACGCGAATTCGGGATGCAGGATAAAAAACACAGGAAATGCATTCACCGTCCGGGCTAATGATGACGAATGGCGCGCGATATTATCACGGCGTCATGTGCCGTTGGCGAAAAACCATTCGTTCATATTAGGAAGTTGATTTGGATTTAATGGGAGGGAGGAGGGAGGGAGAGGGGGGGGGGGCCATCTCGTTTGCCAGTTTAGCTTGCCCGTGCTTTCGTCGTGCTTTTCCAACTTTTGGGAATTCATTACCAATTATGCACGGTCTGTAAAACTTTATGTACATATGCACATTCACGCGCGCCATGTCCAAGAAATTCTCGTTTTAATTTTAGCACAATATTTTTTGCACAAATTTTATAAGTCGATTTATCTTTAAAAAAAAATGTATATTTTTCGAGAAAAACTATTACAATAATTTTTTAATATTTGATATAATGATACAATTGATTAAATACTTATCTTAGCGGTAAATCTCGAATTACAATTCGATAATAAAATTTACTTGAATCTAATTGTAAGAACAATATTTTTGTTCTTGTAATTACAAACGTTACAAACTATGGATGATTATATCTCGAAAATTATCGGTATCTTGTAATTTTAATTAAGAAACGTTTGACTCTAAATTGATCAAAGAATCCGTCATTATATCAAAGCCAGAGATTCTGGGACATCTTATATAAACACTCGACGGCTAAAGGAGCATCGTATCCGGCTTTTAAAGGAGCGAGCGCGAATCCCGAGACATTTTCCGTGAAATTATGAAGTACCTTCGGAAGAGAAAAAGAGAGAGAGAGAGAGAGAGAAGTTCCTTTGTAATAAACAAGCCATTGTAAAAGAAGAGTGAGATGGGGAACAGGGTCAAGATCGACTTTTCTCTCGACACCGCCAAACGAACTTATAACTTCCGCTCGAAACCGATTACCCGGAAGTGCCACTTTCCAGGTAATAAAAGAGAACTACCAATAAGGGGCCGCTGCTCTTCATCCCTCGCTCTTGCACCAACTCTTGCGACTTTTCCTTCTCCCTCTCTCCCATCCGTCTCCTTTCCTATGTTTGCTCTGGTATAGAATTTCTGTATACGCGCGATGGCAGTGCTAATGGAAAGCAACGTTACATTTCACCGTCTTTCATGATGAAAAATCAAACTAAATGAACGAGCCATACAATTAAAGTCCGCCGAGGAACGTTCCAATTTCCCCTTTTCTTTTGTTTTATACATCTCGAAAGATATTCGAGCTAAGTATCGAAATGTTTTATGCAAGAGATCTTATTTGATTTTTTTTTTTTTTTTTTTTAAATTCCGACGAGAAAGAAGGAAAGAGAGAAAAAAAATTGAAACAATTGAGCAGAATTGAAACGAGGCAATATCGGTACAAAAGAAGAATTAACGAATTAGCAATTTGCACTGATGACTTTTTTATATAAACGAAATCTTGTAAAACTTTTAGCCAATTTTTTTTTGCACGATTCCCGGATTACTGAATCGTGAATTTTAGAGAGATTGCGATATCTCAAAAAGGATTACTCGTCCGCATATAATAGGTATCGAATAATCTTTGTGATCCACGCATCGTGTTTGCGAACGTAACATACATTGGGATAAACATTGCAAATTAATGTTTGTAACCGCTGATGCTACATCGTTATGAAGACGAGATTGCTAAAACATACAACGATAAACACGAACCTCATCATATTTGAAGAGAAGAAACTCATATTCCTCTAACGAAATTTGCTATTTATTTTTAAAAAGTAGAATCTCGAAAAAGGAAAAGAAATTATCGTGGAAATCTGACAACCAAGGGAAATGAAAAAATTTTTCTCCAAATTATCAAACAATCAACGTAAATGTCATCGTAAATAAAAATGAAATACGACGTTGAGTCGCATGATATGTTTGCGATATTCAAGAGCGATATAAATAAAAATATAAATCTATAGTCCCGGGACGAATTGTCCCGTTAGACACGAAGGGTCTAACCAAACGATTTGTCTCAGCTCTACAAGATTTATGTCTTTGTTTATTGTTTCGCGCGTGAATTATTCGCAAGTTTCTTTGCCGAGTAAACTCTCATCGAGAGAGAAAGAGAGAGAGAGAGAGAGAAATGTCCCAGAGAAATTTCCCTCTCTTGGGACAAAAGCGCGAATATACCATAGGGATGGGAAAGAGAGCGTATGCGACGCACGAAACGCGATCGCGTCGATTCGACGATGCGTGCGACAAACTATGCGAGCAAATCCCTCGTGCGGCGCGCCGACGACCAGCGGCGCCATTAAATTTAATTACAAACTATCGAAATTATCGGAGAGAGCCCGTCGCGGATCGACGACCCCCCCCCCCCTCCTTTCCCCTCATATAGCGATGCAATCATTTTGTAAAACGAGCGCAACAATGGGACGACGGATGCCGTCTGCCCACGATAAATCTATAAATCCGTCCTTCGACGATTAATAAATAGCGCGGTTTTGTATGCGATTTGTACGAACGATTTATGGAGTGGTCGTCAATTTTAACTATACGTGCCGATAGCTAAAAAGTGTTAGTGTTTTTCTTAAAAATACTTTTCTTAATATTACATATAATCATGATTTTTTTATAAATAAGTAAATATATATATATATATAAAATTATAAAAATCATATACATATCATCTTAAAAAATAATAAAATATTACGAATTTGTAAAAAATCTTTGTATAACTCTGCTTTGCGATATTTGCCGGATTTTTTAATTTGTTCATTTCGCTAATGGATAAACGAATAAAAATGTAAATATTATTTTTCTAGATGATTATTCTTAATTACATGGTAATATATCGTAACCTATTTTCCCGTTACCGATTTCTCATATATTTCGTTCTCTTAAACTCTTCTTGCTTTCTCCGCTCGGCTAATATAAGATATCACTCGTGAGAAGAGTACCGGCTTATGTGTGCGGCAAAATATGAGTTCCGTGTGTAATTCTATCCCGCACCTGTGATTCTCTCTACAAAGAGCGCGCGAGTGCAATCAAATCATTATCCAGAGTTATCGCGATAATTTTAATTTTAATCGCATCTAATAAAGTCTTTCCGATTAACAATCGATTCGTTGAGCTCGGCGATAATTACGAGATTGTAATAAATTCATAATTAATACATTTTTAATGCATCTGTAACTTTATACACTTCTCTTTAATTTGATTTGTGCATATCGGCATAATTAGTCGCGTATGAAGACCGTTATATTACGTGGCTATTGTATTTCATACTACATCACGGTCGTTAAATTAAAATCTTGCATAGTCGCCCAATTAATTTTAAGCAACAAACAACCGATTTTACGTCAGCACAGACTAATTGCTAGAAAAAGAAATTACGTTATTTTATAACTTAATTTTTCCTTCGCATTTTTCGCGCATTGTATTGAAATGAATCGAGTCATTATGTCCTAACGTAATTAATTGAGTCATCAGTCTTTTTTCTTGCAACAGTCTTGTGCAAGTCACTCGGTAGGAGTGCATTATTAGATGATGAAAATCAAAAAGCGCTTTCATCAATAAACGATCTATGGATAGTGTGTGTGTATACGTGTGTACTTATTCGCTTGTTTAATGCATGATATTTACGAGCGTGAATAACGAAACGTGAGACTACAGCAGGAAAAGGTCGTTGGTTAGGGCCCGTATTTATAATGAGGCGAGAGATAGGACCATCGTACGATGCCGGCACGACCAATCGCGCGAGCCATCCCGTAGATTGGCCTTGCTAAACACGCGTGACGAATATAACGTTTGCGAGTTTCGCTCACATATATGCATTGACAATGAGTGCCAAATCGGCACGACGACACGTGGCGTTACGCGCGCGTTTTACTCACGCGTGTTTTATCTACATCGTTCTCACGGCAGGTCGGTCGGATTTTAAAAAATCAGGAAGTTCCATATGAGAACGATTTCTGGGGGGGAAAAAAAAAATATTTTTTTTACGAATTTCTCTTTCCTTAAAATTTAGGACTCCTGGTTTCTTCACCACAATCATATGTCAAATTGTAACGTCGAAAGCGAGGAATTGTGTTTCTTTTTCTTTTTTTTTTTTTACGAAGTAGCGATTAAACTAGTTTTTTCGTATGTCACAGTTCGTATTTGATAATATGATTTGGTAAATATATTGCCTTTTTTATTATCCTTCGTTAATAAATGCACTTATCTGCATGTGACATCCTACACACAACAGCGAAAATAAGCTTGACAATTAATTTAAGATTTACAGCTATGTTTTTATTATAATTCACGAAACGTAAGGGAAATATTTGGTTTAACTTATCAATCTTCATTATCGAATAATAACGTTGTACGAAAAAAAAAATTAATTTATTTCAACTTATTCTACAAGAAAAAAATTTATATAATTTTTCATTTTCGACGTCATAATATTAAACTCTTCTTGCTTTCTCCGCTCGGCTAATATAAGATATCACTCGTGAGAAGAGTACCGGCTTATGTGTGCGGCAAAATATGAGTTCCGTGTGTAATTCTATCCCGCACCTGTGATTCTCTCTACAAAGAGCGCGCGAGTGCAATCAAATCATTATCCAGAGTTATCGCGATAATTTTAATTTTAATCGCATCTAATAAAGTCTTTCCGATTAACAATCGATTCGTTGAGCTCGGCGATAATTACGAGATTGTAATAAATTCATAATTAATACATTTTTAATGCATCTGTAACTTTATACACTTCTCTTTAATTTGATTTGTGCATATCGGCATAATTAGTCGCGTATGAAGACCGTTATATTACGTGGCTATTGTATTTCATACTACATCACGGTCGTTAAATTAAAATCTTGCATAGTCGCCCAATTAATTTTAAGCAACAAACAACCGATTTTACGTCAGCACAGACTAATTGCTAGAAAAAGAAATTACGTTATTTTATAACTTAATTTTTCCTTCGCATTTTTCGCGCATTGTATTGAAATGAATCGAGTCATTATGTCCTAACGTAATTAATTGAGTCATCAGTCTTTTTTCTTGCAACAGTCTTGTGCAAGTCACTCGGTAGGAATGCATTATTAGATGATGAAAATTAAAAAGCGCTTTCATCAATAAACGATCTATGGATAGTGTGCGTGTGTATACGTGTGTACTTATTCGCTTGTTTAATGCATGATATTTACGAGCGTGAATAACGAAACGTGAGACTACAGCAGGAAAAGGTCGTTGGTTAGGGCCCGTATTTATAATGAGGCGAGAGATAGGACCATCGTACGATGCCGGCACGACCAATCGCGCGAGCCATCCCGTAGATTGGCCTTGCTAAACACGCGTGACGAATATAACGTTTGCGAGTTTCGCTCACATATATGCATTGACAATGAGTGCCAAATCGGCACGACGACACGTGGCGTTACGCGCGCGTTTTACTCACGCGTGTTTTATCTACATCGTTCTCACGGCAGGTCGGTCGGATTTTAAAAAATCAGGAAGTTCCATATGAGAACGATTTCTGGGGGGGAAAAAAAAAATATTTTTTTTACGAATTTCTCTTTCCTTAAAATTTAGGACTCCTGGTTTCTTCACCACAATCATATGTCAAATTGTAACGTCGAAAGCGAGGAATTGTGTTTCTTTTTCTTTTTTTTTTTTTACGAAGTAGCGATTAAACTAGTTTTTTCCCCTCATATAGCGATGCAATCATTTTGTAAAACGAGCGCAACAATGGGACGACGGATGCCGTCTGCCCACGATAAATCTATAAATCCGTCCTTCGACGATTAATAAATAGCGCGGTTTTGTATGCGATTTGTACGAACGATTTATGGAGTGGTCGTCAATTTTAACTATACGTGCCGATAGCTAAAAAGTGTTAGTGTTTTTCTTAAAAATACTTTTCTTAATATTACATATAATCATGATTTTTTTATAAATAAGTAAATATATATATATATATAAAATTATAAAAATCATATACATATCATCTTAAAAAATAATAAAATATTACGAATTTGTAAAAAATCTTTGTATAACTCTGCTTTGCGATATTTGCCGGATTTTTTAATTTGTTCATTTCGCTAATGGATAAACGAATAAAAATGTAAATATTATTTTTCTAGATGATTATTCTTAATTACATGGTAATATATCGTAACCTATTTTCCCGTTACCGATTTCTCATATATTTCGTTCTCTTAAACTCTTCTTGCTTTCTCCGCTCGGCTAATATAAGATATCACTCGTGAGAAGAGTACCGGCTTATGTGTGCGGCAAAATATGAGTTCCGTGTGTAATTCTATCCCGCACCTGTGATTCTCTCTACAAAGAGCGCGCGAGTGCAATCAAATCATTATCCAGAGTTATCGCGATAATTTTAATTTTAATCGCATCTAATAAAGTCTTTCCGATTAACAATCGATTCGTTGAGCTCGGCGATAATTACGAGATTGTAATAAATTCATAATTAATACATTTTTAATGCATCTGTAACTTTATACACTTCTCTTTAATTTGATTTGTGCATATCGGCATAATTAGTCGCGTATGAAGACCGTTATATTACGTGGCTATTGTATTTCATACTACATCACGGTCGTTAAATTAAAATCTTGCATAGTCGCCCAATTAATTTTAAGCAACAAACAACCGATTTTACGTCAGCACAGACTAATTGCTAGAAAAAGAAATTACGTTATTTTATAACTTAATTTTTCCTTCGCATTTTTCGCGCATTGTATTGAAATGAATCGAGTCATTATGTCCTAACGTAATTAATTGAGTCATCAGTCTTTTTTCTTGCAACAGTCTTGTGCAAGTCACTCGGTAGGAGTGCATTATTAGATGATGAAAATCAAAAAGCGCTTTCATCAATAAACGATCTATGGATAGTGTGTGTGTATACGTGTGTACTTATTCGCTTGTTTAATGCATGATATTTACGAGCGTGAATAACGAAACGTGAGACTACAGCAGGAAAAGGTCGTTGGTTAGGGCCCGTATTTATAATGAGGCGAGAGATAGGACCATCGTACGATGCCGGCACGACCAATCGCGCGAGCCATCCCGTAGATTGGCCTTGCTAAACACGCGTGACGAATATAACGTTTGCGAGTTTCGCTCACATATATGCATTGACAATGAGTGCCAAATCGGCACGACGACACGTGGCGTTACGCGCGCGTTTTACTCACGCGTGTTTTATCTACATCGTTCTCACGGCAGGTCGGTCGGATTTTAAAAAATCAGGAAGTTCCATATGAGAACGATTTCTGGGGGGGAAAAAAAAAATATTTTTTTTACGAATTTCTCTTTCCTTAAAATTTAGGACTCCTGGTTTCTTCACCACAATCATATGTCAAATTGTAACGTCGAAAGCGAGGAATTGTGTTTCTTTTTCTTTTTTTTTTTTTACGAAGTAGCGATTAAACTAGTTTTTTCGTATGTCACAGTTCGTATTTGATAATATGATTTGGTAAATATATTGCCTTTTTTATTATCCTTCGTTAATAAATGCACTTATCTGCATGTGACATCCTACACACAACAGCGAAAATAAGCTTGACAATTAATTTAAGATTTACAGCTATGTTTTTATTATAATTCACGAAACGTAAGGGAAATATTTGGTTTAACTTATCAATCTTCATTATCGAATAATAACGTTGTACGAAAAAAAAAATTAATTTATTTCAACTTATTCTACAAGAAAAAAATTTATATAATTTTTCATTTTCGACGTCATAATATACTATGACGTAGATGAAAGATCAAAACAATCTTAAATAGAATATAATTATATACATACGATCTGTAACTTTTGGTCGTAATAGAGGATCAAGTTATTTTTTCGCGAATATATAAACGGAGATTATATAATCTCCAGCGACAAAGGACTCGTATCAACCTACTAGTCACACTTCCTAATTTTGACAAGATTAAAGGAGCGCAGGCTCTGCTTCAGACTTCTAATGATAATGAGGACCGCCCAGGCAGACATGTATCGGTTACAAGTAATTCTGCGTCCATTGTTTATAATCCTAACAATGCGAGCGCCATTGTCTTCGTGAGAAAAGCGAACGTATCGCGTTTACAAAACAAAATTTTAAAAATAATTGACGGTATGAGTAGCGAGAGGAGAAGCGAGATCGCCTTTAGGATGTATTTTAAATAGATGAAATTTCTTGATTAATGAAATATTCACTCCAACGATCTGAAATAGACTAAACAATGATAAGAACGATAAGGTCGCGTGCCACGCGGGGAGGAGAGAAGAGGGAGATGTAAAATCGCTGAGTAAATTGACCGACGTCTCATTTGCGAAGTCGGGGGAAGACGCGTCTTATCTTATCTCCGTGCATCTTAGACGTTTGAAACGCGACGTGTGCATTTTCGCTTCACTACTATTTGCTCTCTTTTTTAACTCTCGCGAGATAAATAGACGGACGGATAGATTAGATAAATGACGATGACCCTGACTTTTCTCTTTCGCGTGCCGTCATCGCGTGACTGGCCTATACGCGGAATGACCGCCGACATGCTTAATGAATATTATAAATTACTGCGCCTAAAAGTATTTCCATTTTTAATTCCACGTGTAAGAGAGAGCATGATATCATCTTTGGTCTAAAAGTTGTAAAGATTTTTATAGTTTATTTGTAGTATATATGTATAGCAAAAATAAAAATATTCTAGACATGACATATATATATATATTATAAATGAAATCTACATATTTACAATGCAAATTTCGGTTAACAGATTTTCTTTCTCAAGAAAGGAGAAAGCTCTACTGATTTGAAAAAAGACGACGAATCGCTAATCCGGGGTTAATAAATTGAAATTGTCGTTGGCAACTCACACAGCCTTTGATCCAGATAAGACCTGTTCGCACCTTGCATTTAGCGCCGCGTTTCATGCCGAGGCTGACTCATCTTCGCTACAGTTTACCTTAATTAACATCGGTTTAGCGACACGTCGTTCGTATTATCAGACATTAGTGTTAAACGACGCTGATTAATACATTTCCCTTTAAATGACGCGCTTCTATGCGCCCCAGTTTCGCGATTACATCTTGCCTTTAAGTATACATATCGGCTGCACGTGGCGAGTATCGATACCGGTTTTGGTAGCCGCGAAAATTCTTACGACACTCACGGTAACGTATCCGAGACATTGATATACCTATCGAATCAATCGCCGCCGCTTGATTCCCTTCAAAAATATCAAACCAAACTCATTTTACACTATTTATAATTCACGATGGTAACGTCTAATTCATTAATCAATGGCATCTAATTCAGAAAAATTATAATCAGAATTATATTTCTCTAGAATCTTTTATAAATCTTTATAAATAAAAACTGCATATGCTAGAAATATATGTGTGTGTGTGTGTATTTGAGATAATATATTTATAATTAATAACTAAACAAAAAAGATCAACAGATCACATAAAACAATTAAGCGCGCATAGCCAGATAATTTCTCTATAATTTCCGGTTTATATTTCCGATCATTAAACCAGAAAATATATTTTCATTTGTGTTAAAAACAATATTGAATTATCTACAGCGGCTCGTTGCTTTACGTCAGTTTTATTTCTCATAAATGAAAGATGGAACGCTAGCTGTTTATTTTAATTTTCTGCATTCTCTGCAACAAGAGAATTCGCGCTAATTTTAATTAATTTGCTTCACTCTTATTACTCGATCTTTATTTTCGTCCCTTTTTTTTTTTTCATGTATCATATTACTTAAAGATTTTTATAGTTTATTTGTAGTATATATGTATAGCAAAAATAAAAATATTCTAGACATGATATAAATAAAATATATAAAAAAATATAATATATAAATTATATATTTTATATATCTATACGCACACACAAGTAATTTAATTGCATCGCGATTATATTGTTCATTCCAAATTTTTTCACTTTATATCGTGCTTGAATAAAATAATCTGTAATAATTTTTATGTTTTTACTTTGTCAGCGTGTAGTGAATATTTTCGATCGCGTTGACAGATCAAAAATGTCTGGAAAACGCCATGCTAAGGGATGATACGCGTCCACACACGCTGTAATACGATAAAGTAGATTCTGGTTCATATTATGTTATGTCTGCGAACAGCGTTAATCTAATCGACGCACTATATTAAGCCGTTGCGGTACATCCGGATGCTTCCACGTTTTAGCGTGAAATGTCTAGTAATGATAAAAGTCGAAGAATTTCTCGGCATTAAGGTTGGTATACCCCGTATAATTATGTTAAATTTATAGCTTCACTCTTATTACTCGATCTTTATTTTCGTCCCTTTTTTTTTTCATGTATCATATTACTCTTTTTTTTTCACATCGTTTCGTTATTATCCAAATTCCCTCTCCTACCTTATCTTCAGACAAAACACAAGGCGGCGTAAACATAGTAAACCGCAGAATTACCACCATGTTTAAAGAGGAAACAGGATGCGCGAGACAAAATATACAGACTTATTACAGTCGCGAAGAGACTCAACGTACCGAAAATATCACGACGCTAGATACCTAAATACGTAAATTCAAAGTCAGAGTCACATGATTCGTTGCGTCGCGCGACGACGCGTCTCTCTTTGCCACGCAACAAGTCCTCGGCACGTAGTTACGTGGAGCTAAACTTCGCGTGGAATGCGTCGCGCGCGCGTGAAAGAACCGGCTGCTCTTTCCCTTTTCTCCTTCTTTCTTTCTTTCTCTCTCTCTTTCTATCTGTCCTTCTCTCTTAAAATGAAATTACATAAATAATATTAATAACATTTAATAATATTTATTAATAATATTGAACAAAATTATTACCTAATATTATATTTCTTCTCCTTCTTTTTTCCCTTTCTCTCTCTCTCTCTCTCTCTCTTCCTTACATCCGTCCGTAAGTTTCTCCGCTCTCTCGCTCGTTCGTCGAGGAAAAACGGCCTCGGTGAGATGTTGTCGTGAATGTTTTTTTCGTGTGGCGTGATATGGCGTGACGCGCACGCACACGGAGCGAGTGCGAGCGTGTGTCATTAAAGGTGAGGCGAGACTCACGCCCATCCGCTCGGCCAATCGTCGCTCGCTACGTCATCTCGTACGATGTAACGGAGCGAGTAACCCACGTGGTCGCGCGACCGAGCGCCGTCGTTGCTATTTCGGTATAGCAAGAGAGAAAGAGGAGTGTCTCGCACGTCGCAAAAGGATCGATCTAGAATAATCGTCATACGAACCACCCGTTCGCTTCTCTCCTCCTCCCCGCCTCGCAAAAATTTATTCGCATTAAATCATATCGAGGTTTAATTATTAATTGGATTGATTTCACTTCAATACATATTGAAATGTAAAAAATCGTACTGTGGACGTGAGATTTATGTATATTAAATTAATAACTGAGATGGGGACACGACAGAGGAGATATATGACAGATGAGGATGAATGAATTCGGTAAACAAGTCAATTATCTAATGACGTTCATATATATACGGCGTTAACGACTCGAGAATGATGATGTAATCCGATGCTCGAAAAATTGCGTCTGGGAATTTATTTATTCGAAACCGACGTCATATCGCGGAGCGTTACGTTAATCCCATTAGGTATTATAGTATTGTATACGTACGATATGATAATAGGTACGATATAATTGAATTAGCCTACTGGCAATTCGGAGCATCGATGCGCGATTAATATTCACAATTCTACGCGTCGCGATTAAATGACTTGGAGCGATATAGACATCTTGTTTATCCGTTTTCGCGTACGTCACGAGATGCACAGAACTAATAGATGGCCCGTATGTGAATTCAAGGCCGGCGGCGATTTTCCTCATCATCGCTCCTCTCCAACATTCAAGACGATTAGACACGTTGTAAACACAATTTGCAGAAATGTCGCAACACATAGGAGATCAATCGTGTGTGTAGTATTCTAAGCTCACGCTTCTGCCTTCGAAAGCGACTTTAAATTTGGAACTCGCTAATTCCAAACGCGTGTGCTAGGGACGCTCAATTTAGATCGAGTTGTCTCGCGTACACGTGTCAACCGTTTATTTCAAGATAGACATATTTAACATGCACGTTGAACTATTTTCAATTCATCATTTAAAATTTAAACACATGGAGCGATTTTTTAAATTTAATGCTCGATGTAACTTTAGACGTAAGAGAGCACGTTTCATTCGCGTTTATATATTTCAAAGATGTCATCAAACTGGTTCTTAATGAATGCGATTATTTTCTCGTAATCGTTGTAGCATTAATCTGATATTTTGAATTCCGACACGTATCGAAAATATGTCGATTATATTTTGGCCGAATAACCAGCAAATTTTGAATATTTTATCCAGTTATTTAAATCGTCTTTATTTGGAAATATGATCTTAAATAATTTTGACAGAACGTTATCTCTCTCTTGTCGTCGAGATAATATCTGACGCGAGGAAAAAAAGGATCAACGCGCGTTTTCATTTTATATGATCAATATTTCACAAAATTTTTGCGATCCATTCGACAAAAGAATTTTATGGTGAGATTCTTTTTAATCACCGAGTGAATTTTTTGTTCACATATCGACACTGACAGATTAATGAGCTGTCAAAAAAAGGAGAAAAAAAAAAAAAAATCGATTCGCGTTGCTATCGAAATAAACGGTCCGGAATGAGAGAAATGTGAGGCGAGAGTTGGAGAGACTTAATTGTCGGAAAAGCTTCCTTTGTTCTAATACCAGGTTATCTAACCCCTTCGATAATTTCGGTACGTCACGTCGCCGTTCAAAGATACGGCGAATAGGATACGCGAGCGAACTTGTCTCTCTCTCTCTCTCTCTCTCTGCGACCTAATTAGATAAAACTTGGTCGATACTTTGAGAATTTTTGCTTGCACGCTAGTATCAATCCCCGGCTCTAATTAAACGTCCCAATTTTACAGCGAGGCTAATTACGCACAACGGCACGCCAAACGAGGCTGAATTAAGCTCCAACGAGACATTTTCCATCGCGCGAAATTTTCTCTCATCTTTTTTTTTTTTTACGACCGTTCTCACCGTCGCCGTTAACTTTAACCGTAGTTTAACTGATCGTTTGTTCCTCGCAGGAGCGAGGAATCGCTCCGACAAAGTTAATTTCGTCCGAGATTAATTTCAAGCATAATTTGAAGTCTCGTTTGACGATTGAAAGATATGCGAAAAGAGACGCGACTAAGATAGCGAAAAATATGTGTGAGAATTTTATTATTCTTAAATTAAAATACACATAACAGCCTCAAGTTATCTTTCCTTTCAAATTCTAATTTCATTGAAACTTGACATCATCGACGAAATGTTTTCGCGCGAATTTCTGACGTTTACTGACGTCAAAATAATCTCGCCAAACCGAACATAAGCCGTCATAAAGCTATCGTATATACGAAATGTTTCTATCTCCAGCATCCTCGTCTCTCCCGCTTTTTTTCTTATTACAAATTTTAAGCAACGGAGACATCGTGTCGTGCGCGTCCCGCTTTAATCTCTACGCCGTCGATCCCCCCCCCCCCCCTCCTTTTCCTGCTCCTCCACCGTTATGCACTTGAAGCTGCGTCCTTGACCTACGTTTCGCGAAAGAGACCGAGTGTCGCGCGCACTTATTAAATTCATTCCAAAAGTGACGTAAGCAAATTGAAAAGAATAATAATCGCTATAATTCTCGTGTTTGTGTTGAACTACACGCGTTAGCATTAAATTGAGACGACTATAGTCATAATATTATTATTTTTACAGATTTATATACTATCTATTTATACTTATATGCATTTCATTGATCTACTGCGAGGATTGCTGACATAGAATTAAAAACGAATTTAGCGGTCGAGTACTTGGATATAAATATCGAACGTGGTGATAGTGCAATTTTTGCAGAAATATGCAGAATTGTATGCGTGTGATTCGTCATCAATGATAGTCATCATATCGCGCGTTCTTTTTCCGCGTAACGTCATGTATCTGATTAACCTGCGATTAAATAATCACGCGTCATATGACATAATTCATATGATAGAACGTCTATTGTGTCTTTCCGGAAATGCATTCCTCATCCCTTTAAGCCGGTCACTTTCACGCATTTCGGATGTGCTATCACGGCATAATGAATGTCATAGCAGGAAAGCGATACACGTGACGACAATAACAGTTACGTCAAGGAGAAAGAGCGATCGCATGCGGAAACCTACAGCGATAAGTGAAAAAGCGAGAAATAGGTCGAAAGATTCGAGAAAGCGCGAATTTTTTTATGTAAATATAAAACGATAATCGAGGAAAGATTAATCGTTGGTAAATTTATATCCCAAGATCAAAAAAAGTTACAAAAAAGTAAAAAATATAAATACAATATTTTAATATACACTTTAAATATATTTTAAATATAGCGTTCTCAAGTTAAGATTCAGCTCGCTATGAAGTTGGCGTTGCCAACGTGGTCCAATTCAAAAATGCACGAGAATCGTAACATATATATATATATAAATCCGCACAACTTACTTACATTTTCTGTGCTTGATAAGAAATGAATGTACTATAAATATGAATTTAAGAAATAAATATACATTTTCAAGTCCGTAAAGATGAGCAGAAAACGAAGTAAGTAAATGCGGAAGACTAGAATGAATATATCGCTGTGCGTTAAACCGACATCAAGATGCCGGGTCGGCGACGATAACTCGACAAAGCTTTAGACAATACTCACGGGAATACAGGGCGGTCATGAACAGCGCGACCCAGGACAACAGATTCTCCATAGATGTTTTCATATTCTAGCCCGCTCCTCTCGTGTAACATATATATATATATAAATCCGCACAACTTACTTACATTTTCTGTGCTTGATAAGAAATGAATGTACTATAAATATGAATTTAAGAAATAAATATACATTTTCAAGTCCGTAAAGATGAGCAGAAAACGAAGTAAGTAAATGCGGAAGACTAGAATGAATATATCGCTGTGCGTTAAACCGACATCAAGATGCCGGGTCGGCGACGATAACTCGACAAAGCTTTAGACAATACTCACGGGAATACAGGGCGGTCATGAACAGCGCGACCCAGGACAACAGATTCTCCATAGATGTTTTCATATTCTAGCCCGCTCTCGTTGGTCGAATCTCGCCGCCGTCGTGTATACGAAGTCAAGTAGTCGATCGTCGCCGAACGAGAGAAAAAAAAAATGTGTCCTGTCCTTCGTAACCGACAGTCGCACCAACGATGAAGCAAACGAGAGAGAGAGAAAGGGTAGAAAGTGTGTAACCGAAGTATATAACGCGACTGAGTGCCCTTTTACTCGCTCGGTTTCTCTCTCTATTTTCGTGGCCCTTCTCGACGCGATTCGTTGAACATGTACACACCACGCGACCTACCGTGCACCACTGACTGACTCGCGACTCGCGCCGCCGGAGAGAATGCGCGCCGAGTTTCGAAGGCGGCAGCGCGCATGCGTCGATCGCTCACGCCACCGGTCTCGCGAATCCGTCCCTCTTTCTTTCTCTCTTTCTCGCGCGCGCCCAGATCGCGATCTCGGGCGAGTCTCCTCTCGCGTCATCGTCATCATGCACCTTCGTCGCAACTGCTGGCGCCGACGTCGTTATAGCGCTTGTTCAACTGGCGTGAGATTTTATTAATCGAATTCTTACGTATGCGCGTGTCAAAGTCGCCGCGACAGCAGACGAAAAGAGAATTAAAAAGAGAGAGAGAGAGAGAGAGAGAGAAAGAGCGAGAACGCGTGATGTTTCGCGCGCTTTTTGCAACAGACTTCACATGAAACTATATATATTGTCTTTCTATGGTTTATAATTGTAAATATGATAATGTTTAATGAATTCATATATTTATAATAAAGCGCAAATATATATGAACAAATTTTAGAATTGAAATAGAAAAAAAATCATGAATTTTTAGAGCAACCTGTTTAATTTGAAATTTCAAGATTACAGCTAAACTTTTAATCGTAAAGAAAATATTCTCGTATCAGGGATTGCGATTCTACTCATATTGAATTAATTTTTCGTTATTTTTGTAAATGAAAATCGATACCCGCGAGTCTAATATGTACATAAGAAAATAAATAGGAAATAAAAGGAACCAGCAAATTTACGTGCCATTTTGTACACGTCCGTGTCGCGTGCAACATCCGAGATAGATAGAATTTCGGAAAACCATTCTCGAATCCATTCCCCAGAACGGAAGATCGCAGGATAGAAAAGAGTCTTGCTCGATTTTCATTAAAAGTTTCTTAGCGTTGCCAGTACGTATGGTGAGTTTACCCAACTTTGCCGGCGCCATTCGTAGAAACTCCCGTCTATGAACGAAACGGTAAAAAGCTGCTCCGTTCTCGCTTTGCTATTTCGCCGAAAGCGGGTCTGCTTGACGTATATTACCTTGCTTTTATAATTGTCGTACAAATCGTACCATAAAATATCTGTATATTTTCGTTACATATTCTTGAATATCCGCGGAAAAGAAACGATTGTTGCTTCGAAAAAACTCGAGTCTCATTAAAATTATGATTATATAATCGAAATTGTATATACACACACACACACACAATTTGTATTAAAGTATTACAAAACTATTTATCAAAGAGATATTGACTACTATACGTGCGCGGTCTATTCGTAATTGACAAGAAATAATGTGTTTAAGTGAAAAATATCGTCGCGTAAATTATTGAAAGTAACAACGGAGTAAGAAATTTAAAAATTATTCAAAAATATTCGACGAATGCTGTATGGTCCAGATCATTAATTCAGACTAGAAAGGGATAACGATGACGTCTACGCGGAAAGGATACTCGCAGATCCACGATCTTTGAGATTGAAATCCATGCAAATGAAGCGGTCCGCGTAGTCGAACCATTCTCAAGGGTCAAAGAGAGCGAGCGAGCGAGAGAGAGAGAGAGAGAGAGAGAGAGAGAGAGAGTGAGTGAGTGGAGAGGGGAAAAATGAGTAAATAAAAGGACGACGCCGGGACGGCAGACGCCGAGTGACGCACGTCGATGAAGCATAGTCGGAAAGGGTTGTCATAGCAAAAATGGAGCAAGGATAAAAAGGATGAAAGCTTACGAGGTCGCGGAATGTCTTTGCGGGCGAGAAACGCATTGTTACTATATCGAGGGGCGGTCGAATTAATCACTAAAAGTGATTAATTCTCCAATATTTTCAATCATAATCAAAATGTTTAGCTTGAAAATTAAAACGTACAAGAGAATAATAATAAGAAAAATAGATCTCAAATTTTTGAGAAAAAAATTTCTTTCATAAAACATTTATAGAACTATAATGTAAAATAAATTGATACCTAGCGAATAAAATTCAAATAAAGGAGGAAAATTCAAATTGGTCATTCAATTAAGATATTAAAAAAAAAAATAAAAAAAATGAATGTTGTTTTAATAAACACACATATATTTTTCTTTTATTTTTTATCTTGTCGATTACATCGGTATCTCCATAGCTTGGAATATTGCAAACTTGACAATACGGGCCGATGCAACGTACGATTCGATAAAACGTGTCGCACTGCACGAACCAATATTTGCGTATTAACACATATTGTTCAAAAAGAGAAGACGAAAATCATCGTATAATCGCATATCGTTCGCCATTGTACGCAAACTTGGCCGGAATACAAAAGTTATTGTAATACCACTTTGCCATTCACTCCCGCGCGCACTGGCTGTTTAACTTTTATCAGTGGCCTGATACCTTTGCGGTATCATCTGCAAGTCATTTGCAAGTATTAGCATGCAATTTTTTTTGAATTTACATCAATACCTGATTCGTAGAAATTCGCGCGTGTGTTTTGACCATACACATATACATGTATATTTAATATATATATGACGAGAGTCGTTCGCCGAGTATTTTTTCGCGAGTCTTTATTTTCGCGCGTGAACGCATTTTTTTTACTTCCGTTCCATATTCATCGATCGCCTCTCAACTCACGCGAAACGCTCCTCTTTTCTCGTCTCGATCGCGAGCTCTTCCTTTTCGTTGCTTTTTGTCGATTTTCAAGTGGCTGCGACCGCCATATACGGCGACGACGACGTCGACGACAACGTAATGTCTTTAACATCGATTTCTCGCTCGACGGACGTTGAAATAACTGACGTGGCTTTTTTTCATGTACAACAAGACCCATATTCCCACCGCACAGTTAACTGAATGTGAATTCGTTGCTTTATTTCGATCAGCTCGATAACGGACGTGATCGATGTCAATAGAGGTTCGGCTACGTGCTTTTTATGTTTCTCTGCGTATTTTCCTTTTTTTTTTTTTTTTCTAAGAAATAATCGTTACAATTATCATGAAAAGTAAACATGGTTCTTCTCGTATTATTTATTTTAAGTGACACAGTTTTTCTCAGGCGAGATAAACATGAAAGAAAAATTTCAGTCTGAAAGTCAGAAAACAATAACAAAAACAAATCGGGAAACAATACCCTCGTATAAGAATAAAATAGAATGAAAATATATAGCAACAAAAGATTTGTCTCTTAGCTAGATCGCATTCAGTAGCTCGTCTACCTTTTGATAGAGCGGACAGCCCTTTGGCTGAGAAAGGGCGAGTTTTAGCGAGAGTTAAACCGTCAATGTGACAGTTCGGCGACGTGACAGCGGGATTTGGACGCGTAGTAAAACTTTGGGGACCAAATTACGTCGCGGCTCATTTAGCTTTCTCGATGCACCTATCGTCGGCGACCTGTGATCGGTGCGACCGGCGACCTGAACTTCGCCAATTGGAATATTTAAAGCCTCGAAAAAAGAGAGAGAGAAAGAGAACTGCGCATTAACTAGCGACCGAGTCCGAAAGTAATTTTGAGGCTTCCCTTGCAATATGCAACGAGGGGACACGGCCGTTTCTGTGCCGCTTTTGTATACTCGGCTATTCATGAACGGCCACCTCGGGGTCCCCGAGTAATCGTCCTACAACGAACGACGTCCTCGAAGGACTCGTAGGAGAAATATTGAACGAATCGATCGCTGTCTCTCCATCGATAAATCGAATACATTGGCTGACGTTCTTCTTAATTTCGTTAGCGCAAGATTATACGTTCGACGTCGGATTTTCCGTTAAATCGAGAGAATTTTCCGAGTTGGACGAACGCATTTAACGCGATGGGAATACAAGGAGCCTCGTGTTGCGCGACGGGGGAGTTACGTCAGTTATCTCAGCCGAAACCCCGATCAACGTCAGTTTCCTGTTCGATTTAGGGATTATTCGTTGATGCGGGATGGTACTTGATATCGCGACCGGATACAAAATTGAACGGGCGAGAGTCCATTACTCCCCGTTAATGCATACATACATATTTCGTGGCAATCAATCGCGTTTAAGATTGACTAAATTACAAGTTTCGAATTTAACGTTTCATTTCAGCTTTGAGACATCGTCTTTTGATTTCGTAAATTTCCTTTTCGAGATCACAAAGGATTGAAGAGAGACAAATAGAGTGAAAGAGAGAGAAATCGAAGATGAGTCAAGTATCGAATATAATATATTTCGCGTGTGTGGAACACAATCGAGATATATATTTTGGATCTCGCGTATTTACCGAGAGGTACTGTTTATCAATTTAGTATCTTGAACTGCTCAGGACGCTAAGTCAATATTATGTTATGCAGCAAATTTGTCTTTAGCGGTCTGCGACGATGAACGCGACGACCGAGTTAAATAGATTCTGTTGAACGTGGAAAATCAGAGAGAAACGAGATGCTGACGAGTTGTGCGCGCGGGGGATGAACAGAAAGGGAAGAGGGGGAGAAGGGAATAAAAGGCAAAATCGGGAAGAGATCAGCGCATTCGCGCGCGTACATGAATCTGTGCTTTATGACCATGGCTATAAAATTCCCGCTAATTCCACCTCTTCCAAACTTTTTCTCAGAGGCCCGAAGGGGGGGGGGAAGGGGGGCAAAGGACGGTTAATTCCGCGCAAGGTGAGATCTCGATGGATAAATCCCGCGGTTTCCGGAGGTTCTCGTAATGGAGTGACAAAACCGCGAAAAAGCACTCTCTATAATTTTTTTTTCTTTTTTAGAAAAGTAAGCTTTCTCTTCCACACGTTAAACCGCTTAGGCAAAAGATTGTCCATTTGTAATCCGTTATCGTTTACTTTAATTCTCACGATTTTGCATAACGCAAGCTAATTATATATTGTACGGAAAATATAACGCTATATTATTAATGATATAATTATATTTTATCATAAAACCAAAGCAAACACAAATGATATTGGATTTCCCATATGATATTGGGTTTCTCACATAACGTATATCTCGTAAATGTAAATGCAATTGGATTTCTCATATATCATAATACAAGTCCGCAGACTTGTACATAATCTTAGAAATATAATGTATCGCTTCTCCTTCTCAAATGGTAATCGAATTCAAGAGGTACTTGGTATCGATTTTTAAAGTGAGAGAATAAGTCGGTGTCGGTGAATAAAGTTTGCGATAAGCGCAGCTCGTTCGCGAACTTGACAAGGCAAACTCTTAAATCCGAAATTTTCGATGCGACTCTGAAACTCGACGCATCCGTCTCGCGGGAAAGCGATCCTCGAGTTTCTGTTTAAAGACAGACCCGACATAATTTCGCATCCACTTCGAACGTTTTGATAAGTGAGACCAAGCGTCGGAGTGATGTTTAAACAAAAATTTCACAGATCTGCACATCTCTCGATTGTGCACTTTTATCGTTAACCCGGCATATATGTATGACTGATGTAGAAAATACGATGATCGATGATAATATTTATGTAAGTATTTTTCGACGGATCGATGGCTCTCGCTCAACTTTTTGCACGATTGTTTTATTTAAAATAAATAAAATAAAATTACGCAGATAAATAAAAATCACATTTTCCAATAAATTCAAGATAGATTTACTTTGACAAATATTTAATTCGACTTTTAATCGCGTAAAAATCCAACGTTAGCAATTTTATTACGGTTGAGCTTTTGTGAAGAAAAATCTCTATCGAGTAAATAAATCTCTTTTTTTTTTATACGATCTCCATTCATTTCGACTGTTTTCTACCAGCACGCTCGAAGCTCGAAATCCGATCTCTCCACACAACGTAATATCCAAAAGCACTTGCGCAATAATGGAGCCATCATGTCATTCGGTCGGCGGGGAAGGCATACGCGGAGTTTCAAATCGAGATGGTTTAAAAGGGGGAAGGAGGAGGAGGAGGAGGAAGAGGAAGACGAGAATGGTGGTAGAGGATCGAAGGGAAGAAGACCGAGGGGCCATAGGCAGGGTGGCATCCCCCGGGAACTGAGAAATCCGGTTCTGGGCAAACTGTCTTGCGAGTAGTTGGTCGGATAGTTTCGGATCCAGATTCCCGGGAGTTAAGCCAAACCACCCCTTCTCAAGCGAGACGACGGTCGTGTCCCGTCTACCCTCTGCCGTTCTCTTCTCTTCTCGCGGCGCGACGACAGTGCGGTTCCGATGGCTGAAATGAGATCCGTTTGCCACTCCTAGTTACGAGAATAACGTACCGCGTTAGGTCGGATTTATGACGACTGAGATCGAATAAATTGCGGATTATACGACTTGTCGAGCGCATTAAGGAACGTGTCCCTTTGGCCGCGTCGACTTCTCGAGATTTATAATCATTTAATCCTTTCGGGGACAATCTATTCATTATGACTAATATTTACATATTTTATGAGATATTATATGAGGCAGTAGGCAGTTTGACATATTTTGGATGAATCACATTCCTGATACTAATAGCATTCTCTTTTGTCTGTATTTGAAATGATTATTAATAGATTTATTAATTAAATCACTCTTCTGGATTGCAATTGCACAATATTACAAATTAATAAAAGTTTCTCTCTCTCTTTTTCTCTATTTATTTTAACATCTGCTTTTATTTCCACTTTTAATTTTTGGAAATTAACTAGATCCATACAAACATTTTTATGAGAAAATGAAAGATAAACAATTCAAAAAATAAATAAATTCAAATATGAGAAATATATAATTAGAATATTTCATATTAAATATATTTGTCCAAAATATATCATGGGATTTAATTCAAGCGCCAATATAACGCGATATAATTTTTCGAAAATTGGTAACAGACAATATTCTAACAGATACAAAAAATAGCGATAAATTTTTGTTGTGACACCTAGAAATCTACCTATATCAGCAAGACATTTTTTTGAGTGTTCGGTTCGCGCTAACATCCTAGCGGGACGTTATGTTTCGCCAAACACTTTTCGCTACGAGAACGATTTTGAAAATCGAGTTGCGAGCGCGAACAGAACTTACTTATTTTACTCTAATACAGCATCGTCGTTCGCTTTATCGCCAAATGGAGAATACAGAAACGACCGCGAGCGCGGTTCTTTTCTCTTTCTCGCTCTTTATACTCTCCCTCTCTCTCTTTCTCTCACCGACAACCTTCGCTAGAAAACTTGGCATGGCCGGGGACACCACTATCTATTCAATTTTCGCCAAGTTGGCGGAGTCGTTGCCAGGAAAACCGACCGACCAACCGTTTTGTCTTTTCTCACCTCTCTCGCGAAAGAAAGATGATGAAAGTCGCTTCCCGAAAGAGGGATGGGAATAAAAAGGAAGAGAGAAGCGAGCTTTTTGCGCAGGCTGACTTTCTCGAGTTACTTATGGCGCGAGATAACGGGAAAATGCGTTTCTGTCCGTCAGGATGATTTTTTATTTCGCTCCTTGACGCTGCATTAGCGTTTGAACCGTTGTGTTGTTGATCTATATCACCTCGCGCATTACTTATTAATTCTTCATTTTCTCAATGCAATATACGCTAATTGATTTATATCCACCCCTTCATATATGGAAATATATTTCAAAATCTGTCATTAAATATTGCACTAAAAGTAATATTAGCGATTCTGTAGTTAGAAAAAAGAATGGATATTTTTATATCAAATGTGCCAATAAAACAGAAACAAGAAATAATAACAGTATTGTTGCGATAGCATATTTTCTATATTTTTCTGTGTGTTGATACCGACACTCATAAATAAATCATGTGGATAAGCTTGTGGATAACTTTGCAACTGTACAATTGAAACTAAAATTTATAATCTTACGATGCACCAGGAAAAGGGTCCACTCTATTTTTTCGTAGAAGAAACGTGATCTTCCTGTCCATGTCCTCGTTGTAAATCGCTTTACACTTTTCAAAATTGACCCTGCGTCTGACGTAGGTCGGTTTCTCGTAGTACCTGGTACGTCTGTATTGGCCAAATATGTCCTCTTTGGATAATATGCGATTTAATATGCGACATGCCTTGTCCACGTCGTTGTTCTGTACAAAAATTGTACGGCTGACGAATTGAGCATGTCGTAGAAGACTCATTTCTGCAAAAAGAAATGTTAGCAATTATATTTTCATATTTATGACTGTCTCATATAAAATTGGAATCCAGTTTTTTTTTAAAATCATTTTGGGTAAAATATACAGCAGATATGTAACAAAAACTAAGAACACTAAGAATTAAATATATACATATATATAAAAATTTAATATACGTAGCTACTAAAATTAATACAAAAAGTCAGAAAAATAATAAAAGTTTTTCTCTTGTTACGGCAATTCCACAAATTCAAAAATTATGATATAAATGTTATTGCGCATTAGCACTGATTTTAGGTTAGGGTTAAGGTTAAAAATTAATCATGTTATCTTCTTTAATTCCCTTAACTACAAATGTTTTTAATCCACCAAACGAGATACTTTACTCACTAGAAGATATCACAAAAAATCATTAACTTAGTTGTAAATTTACACTGATTAACCCGAGCACTATCGATTCTGGACGACACAGCTAAATAATGCTCTTTCGCGCACTTTCAGTTCAAAACAAGACAAGTAATGCCATCTAGTCGCTGCAAATTAAATTAAAACAATAGTTTCGAACGATAAAGTAGGTAAAGACTGTACGACATTTTATACTACAAGAAATAACCGTAAAAATATTAAGTATTTTCAATATACTTAATTATTCTTCATTTCCGCGGGATAATCGCAAAAGAATTTTATGTGTCCTAAAAATAACACGTTGAGCAGTGTGATGATGATAAAGTAAACTACCAGGCAATGAACGATCTGTAAAAAAATCAATATTTTAAGATATATACATTTTGACGAGAAAATGAGAGAGAGAGAGAGAGAGCGAGAGGGATATAGTACGTAAATATTCGTAAATTACTTCTCTGTCTTTCAGGTTGTAACCGAAACACCATCTGCATATGCAAAGCCAGACACTCAACGACAGCAACAATAAAATAACGGCGAATGGTGAAGCGTATATGTGTACGGTAAACATTTGTTTATGTTGTGCAGAATCTCTTTTTCATAGCTTTTCCATCTCTTTTCACAGCTGATGCATGTTTTCAGGGAAATCGCTATATCGTTTCGCTAAAAATGAATTTTTTCGACGAATACGAGATTTGACGAGGTGTTTCCATATTTTATTCCATTAAAGTGTCTTCTTCCCCGAATCAGTGTTGTTGTCGATATCACGCGTTCGAATAAACTTTTGAAAAATTCAAATGAACTTTTGAAGAGGGTGGACATAATTTTACGAAGCGCTTTCAACATATAGGGGTACCAATAATTTGCGTAACATTTTTATGATATCCGTTTTTACAAAACGTGTTGATAAGTTTCTATGCGATATGTTTTCAAAAATGACTGAGAATTTTGTGAAGAGATATCGTCCATCAATGTCCACCAAATGAAAATTGACGTGTTCAAAAATGGCTTACTTCAGGCGCATAATATCGCATAAATATCGGTATTTCAAAAAAAAAAAAAAATGCAATCAATGTTTTATTCGCAAGTTTTCGTTCGGGCAAGGCAATGGATTTCAAGCGAAATTAGCTATAATTGTTTGATCGATACTGTTACTCTATTCCAGCGTGGAGATTGTCAAACGTGTCTCGAGCTCAAAAACGAATACTTCTCGAAAAAGGTTTCTTTTTGCTGTTCTTTAAATTTACTGCAAACTTTATGTTTGCTGTATAAAAAATGCCTCCGAAGAAGAAGAAAGAGATTGTGCCACAGGAGATGAATCATGTTGAGTAAGTAAATTGACACAAACGAATTTATGCAGAAACGAATCACACGATTTCACACTGGTTTAGTTTCGCTTTTGTATAAATGTGCTATTGTTTATTTATCATATACATATAGAAAGAGGATTATTATATATATTATTAATTTATATGATTAATTATAAATGATACAATTCGAAAATATAATAAAATATATCGCACACAAATCTATTCAATTACTAGGTAGAATCAGGTGGAGAATGTGGAGTAGGGAGGAACAAGCTCTTCGTTAATAATCAACAACCGCTTTGTTCTGTGTGTATGTGTGTGTGTGTGTGTGTGTGTACGCCCGCGCTGTTCAACTCGTATTTAATAAGTATTGAATATGCAATACTTTTTCTCTTCGCGCATTTCTCTTTACCTTTATCAAGATATTTTATCGAACCGCATCAAAACCAGATTCTGAAAATTTACTTTTTTAAACTCGATATTATACTGGAAATATCTGACGATTCTTTCGAAGAGGATTAATGGAACTTTGATGTTCGAGAAATTTTCTTGAAAATGGCCATTCTCTTCATGATGGGCGGTTACATGGCTTCACAGCTCAAATTCCAATATCAAAGTGATATATACTACAAAAGCTCTTTTTGGAGATAATTTTATATTCGACGAAAAAATTTACTCGCCGATTTAAATTTCTTTGATGAATTTAGCATGTTGATTCTTCCACGCCTAAAATTTTTAATCCCGAATTTGATCGCTTATTATTTACAGATTTTAATGTTTTTACATTTGGCGATTACATTTTTTCAATGTTTATAAATTTTAGCGATGTCTTTGTAAGCAAATTCGTATTTTCATCTATAAAAAGAAAATTGTTTCCCAATCAAAAAAGAAATTCCCTCCAAGAGAGAGAACTCGTCAGAGAAAGTTATAATAAAATTATAAAAAATGTTATAGATGAAATATTTTCATATTTCAAATTTGAGATTAATCTAGAGAGTCACTATGCATTCTAAAAATTTAAAGAGAAAAAGAGATCTATAATATGTAGTTTCTAATAGATAAAACTTTCAAAATACAGAATTAAGCGAGCTTACTAATTTCGTTTCTGTAGATCAGAGCCAGAAATCGCAGAGACGACTGAACCTGAGGCTACAAAACCACAGATAAATGTACTCACCGGCGAACCTTATGGACCTCGACTGCGTGTTATCAGCGAAAAAGCCGAAGAGGAAAGTTCGGACGACGAGCCGGAGTCGGAGAGCGAAGAAGAGCCCAGATATCGCCAAGAAGATCATCTCGAAGTACCTTCCGAGTTCTGGCATATACAGAAGCTCATTAAGTACATGAAGGCCGGCAACCAAACTGCCACCATGGTATCTCTGTGTCTACTGAAGGATTACGATCTCACCGACAAGGTTCGTTTTATTTCTATTTGATATAATAAAATTATTTATTATTGTATTATATTATAAAGTAAAGAAATAAAGAGAATATATTTTATCTATATATATAAACAGATTGAGTCGTGTT
>NW_021849649.1:985603-990004 GCF_003651465.1 Formica exsecta | reverse complement strand
AATATATATATATATTTCTTTTAAAAATAAACATTTATTATATTTTTTATAAGGAAATGAATAATTATATTTACATATATGTATGCATATATATTCTCTTTATATTTCTATAATTTTTTTTTCTCTCATATTTCCACGGTCAAAATTTAGTCGTGGTAGTACAGATCATACAAAAGGCTATCCAGGAAATGGGCGGTCTCGAGGTTTTGGTAAACCTTCTGGAAACGAACGACATCAAGTGTCAGAACGGTTCGCTGTCGGTTCTATTGCAAATCGTGACTTCCACGGAGATGAAACGATATTTGATCGATTTGGACATCACGACGCCGTTAATCCAAATGCTGAAGCATCCTGCTAAAGATATCCAGGTCATTCACTGATCTCGAACTAATCATTTCTTCTGTTTTTATCGACTAATTACTGAGTGAGGGACTGACTTAGCTTAGAATTCGGTTAGCTTATCAGCCAACGAATTAAAAATACTGTAAAATCCTAAATGTTTAATCTTTAATTATATCATTTCACTTAACTGTTTTTCATCTAATTTTATTATATAAAATATGTTTCGATTTTTTTATTTTTTAGATTTTAACGGCAGAAACATTGGCAATTATAGCTCGGGTCAGGAAGGCCAGAAAGCAGATCCGAATTCGTGGCGGAATACCGCTTATAGTGAGTTATCTAATTGCGATTATGCGTGTCTTTATTTACTCCATGTGTGAAAAAATATACATTGATAAAACGAATGAATTGTTTCGAGATGTTAATCTTTTTTTTTTAATATAATCCGTTCTCAAAATATTGATTTGTTAGCTCGACGTGATGGATGTGCCAGACGAGGTTCTCCGTCGACCATATGACGAATTGAGTGAGATCAACAAAGAACTCGTGGCGGTCGCCATAGGTTGCGCCAAGGTTCTGGATTCCTTAAGCAGCAGTCCGAAGGTCAAGGAGGAGCTTCGTAAACACGGCGTCGTTCGCCTGATGTCACGCTTCTTGAGATCAAAACATACACAGCTAATTATACCGACGATGGGCGTCGTGCAGCAGTGCGCTGATCTGGTTTACCGAATTTCCTTTATAGCTTACGTATTATTAGATCAATTATAAGATATAATACATTTATTTATAAAAAACAAATTTAATTAATACAAACAAATGTGGGATTATAGAAAACGTAATTATTGCTAAATTAATAATTAAGAAAGAATTCAATCTATAAATCGATTCAAACGTCAAATGCATCGATATCATTAATTATATTGTAAAATTATTTGATACAATATTTTGTGCTATTTACGTCGCCGAGTTTTTAATCTTGAAACTTTGAAACGTTTATTAACTAATCGCAATTTATTTTCGCGATTTTAATCAAAGTATCTCCTCATGATTGGTATTATATTTCTATGAGTTTGCAGAACGTTTTCAGAGAGGCGTTCGAGAGGGTGGGCATGATCGACGAGTTGGTGCGCCACTTGAGAAACGACAATGTGAAACTGAAGGAGAATTGCGCCTTAGCTATCTTCAAGTGCGCTTCGAATCGGGAGACCCGGACGATGGTACGTAGAGCCGGGGGTCTGGATCCGCTCTGCAAGCTCGTGCAGAGCGACGAGGTACGCGCCAACAAGCCGCTACTGGCCGCGGTGACCGGCAGCGTTTGGAAGTGCGCCATCAGTCCGGAGAATGTTACGAGATTCAATCAGAACGGTCTGGTGGCCTCGCTGGTGCCGCTACTTGAGGAAAACGAGGACGAGCGGGTGTTGGCCAATGTTGTAGGCGCTCTTGCCGAATGCTGCAAGGATCCCACTAACAGGGACGTCTTAAGGACTAACGAGGGTCTACCGAAACTGGTAAAGACCGTTCAAAGCTGGAAAGTATACTTGTGTCCGCGATTATCTTCTCTCTTCTTTGCCAGTAAATAGACACATACATGCAACAGAACAAATATTCTCCAAGTTATAAAGCTGTATGCAATATACAGAGAAAAGCTATGTGTATATTGTATTATATACACGGATAATCGAATTTGTATTTGCTGCAGATAGCTTTATAATATCGTAAATTTTTTACACCGCCTTATTATTATTTAAAGTACGAAAAATGTGCATTTTGAAACCGTCTATATTTGTTGTGTATAAATAGAGCGAAATCGATAGCTGCAGTTCTGTTAACGATTATTCTCAAATACGATTATTAAATTAATTCTCCTCGCGTAATTTTATAACAATCACTAATAATTTCATCAGCGGCATATTACTGCATTGACCCACTTGCGTTTAATTATTTCTCACCTGACCTTATTTGAGAAATAATTTCCAAATGAGGCGATAATTGGATTGCACATCGGAGGATTTGCGAGCACCGCTCTCGATGATTAATCGCGTCAGCGTCGCGTGACGTTTCCTCCTCACCTCATTATCGGCGATACCGCAGAATTTGAACCACTTCATGGACATTTGCAGATCAGACTGTTGAGCGCCACGTACGAGCCATTACTTGAGAATGTACCGCTGGTGCTGAAAGAATGCGCCGTCGATGACAAATGCATGGACATCATCAACGATTCGGAGCACCGGTTAGACGGTGTGCGATTGGTCTGGTCTCTGCTGAAGCATCCGAGCGACGTGATCAAACGTAACGCCTGCCTCGCTCTAGTACCCTGCATCCGGCACGCCAAGGACTCGCCGGAAATGGTGCGCGCTTTCGTGGGCGGCTTGGAGCTCACGGTCAGCCTCCTGGAGAGCAAGGACACGGAGGTGCTCGCCGCAGTCTGCGCCATGATCGCGGAGATCGCCGCCGATCCCGAGAATCTGGGTATCCTGACGGATCATGGGGTCGTGAGGAAATTGGCCGCCCTCGTGGAAACTGTTAGCTTAGCACTATAACTTTTTTTTTTGCGGATTTTATTTGCGCGATTGTTTCTCGTGGAAGAAAAAAGAAAAGCAATTGATAGAAATGATGAGTTTTTCTTTTTAGGCGCAATATAATACTGCGGATGTGTAATGAGAGCTATATATTATGTTTCTAATTTTAATTATTTTGTTATATACGCAACAGTTGAGAGAGATTTATCATCTATTTTTTCCACGAAGCAATCGCACTGGACGCGCGGGCGCGTATAATTTTTTATTATATATTTTTAGTTAAGGCACGCAGTAATAAGATATGTTTCTTTTTTTTAGGACGATGAGAATTTGCGGGCGAATTTGACGTTAGCGATAGCCTATTGCTGCGAATGGGATCGGAATAGTTATGAATTTGGCAAACTAAACGCCGTCGCACCGCTCGTTAATTATATGACCAGTAAGAACAAAGACGTGCTAAAGGGCGTCTGCATCGCCGTGTACCATTTGAGCAAGGAGCCCTTAAATTGCGTGACCATGCACACCTGCGGTGTTATTAAGGTATCATTAGGCGCTTAACGTTGTCTGCATACGCAACATTAATGGGATCGCTCTATATTAAAAGAACGAAATCCCACGAATCAAAATTTTCGAAAAATTAAGAAAAATTGTTTTATCTCGCAAGAAATAATAGAATATCTTTTCTTAATAAACACTGAAAAGTTCATCAATTTATAGCTGTTAACATTGCAAGTATTTACAATATAATGTGTCATTTCAATACGAATCAAGCCATCCTTGTAGATGAAATTTTCGGCAGAAAAAAAATCCAGATTTCGATTAAATCAATTTATCACGTCGACGCATCGAGATGATAAATTGTCGGGATTATTTTCGTTTTGTCTTGTTTCGGAAATTCCAATTTGAAAATGATGAGACTTTAAAAAAAACAGCACGTATTGCGCTTGGTGGGTTCGGACGATCCGGAGGTGCAGATTGCAGCTGCGTCCACCATACGTCACATAAGAAAGCTCGCATTGACAGCGGAGAAATTCCACTTCAAAGAAATGTAATTCTTTCACATTTTTTTAGTATACTTGAATCTTGAAGAGCACAACAGACAGCTTCTATTTTGAAATAGACTAATTCGCGTTTTTTCCTCTTTTGATTTAATAAAATGTTTCTGAAATAAATATTTTATTTATTAATGTTGGAAATTGAGACTTAAATATCAGAAGATCTGTAATTAAGGAAGTTATTTAGCATAAAATCATCATTCGCGACTAGCAGCTTATATGTATATATTCTAAATCAATACTCAAGAAATACGGTTGTGGACAGAATCACTCGTTCTATTTTTCGACTTATGTATTTATACATCTACGTGTGCTCTTTTAGATTAAATTATTGTTATTTGACGTTAGCTATATTATGTGTGTGAATAATTATTTTAATTTTTCACAGGAGTACATTACAGGAAACCGATTTTCGTCTGTAAATAACATCAATTATCAATGTAAAACAAACAAGGGAGAGAAAGAGAAAAAGGTGAAAGAGT
>NW_021849649.1:976974-985577 GCF_003651465.1 Formica exsecta | reverse complement strand
AGTGTATAAAATAAAAAGATATTTATTGATGCATGTCAATGCGACAATTTATGCACAATTCCGTCAATATTTCTAAATTTACAATTTTGCTTAAAGCTCCTAATATTCTTCTTGTGGCAACAACTGGTAACATTGTATGAAGAGTAATTGAAGAAAGATATAGAAAATTTGTTCCTGTTTCTCGCAGGATATAGACACTCGATTCATAATTAAGGAACACCGATCTTGCCAGATATACATAATCATTAACTATTAAATAATTCAAGATAACGGCTTATATTTGAGCAATGCATATACCGTAACCTTGTCTCTGTACTTCAAACTCGAAGTTCCAAAATGTATACGTAGTATATTATTATTATATAATTAAGAAGAGAGATATAGAAGACAATCGGATGCCAGTACGATGTAACTTTACTCACTTACTTGTTTGATACACAAATTTAAGCTAGTTGTGCTTTCACTTTCATTGACGACTCTTGAACTAAAAGGTTTGGATCTCTGACTCAATTCAGCAAAAGTTTCACCTCTTTCCGCGATAAACAACTATAATAATTAAATGGCAACATTTTTTTTTTAAAGTTTAATATAAATCTTTTTATTAAATTTTTATTGTGAATTTTTATGCATCACTTCCCCGAACCATTATGTACCATTTCCAATTTAATACTTTAAATCTCTACCATCTTTTAATAATCAAACATCCGCTCTTTATCAATTGTGCGTAGAAACTTATCTACTAAAAACTGATTTCACCAACATCGCATTTTATCTAATGATATTACAAATATTTTAAAATAGTGAACCAAGCAATTACTGGCACACGTAATGATTAACATTAATATAATACATAAAGTGGTGCTAAACATTCGTTACCAGTGTCTCATATATATGATGCGCTCGATTCTCGCGACAGATGCAAGACAGCGAAAATTTTATATTCTATATTTCATTATGATAAATAAAGTCTATCTTATCGCATAATCTAAAAACACGTAAGTAACATGCATGACTTAAGATTTTGAGTATATATTTCGAAGATAAATATACTCGATAAATATACTTCAAAAATAGTTTTTATAAATATTACATAAAAATTGATTTATTATTTTAAAGTAGCTTGATGTATATAGCGAGAATCTGAAAATTTAGCGTGGTAACAAACGCGCGCACGCACGATATTAATCTACAAAAAGAGGAAGAATCAGTTAAATCATCAGATAATTGGATTTAAAATCGTTGGTGAAACATTCTAAGAATAAAGTACACTTACATATGTATATTATCAATCATTACGTAAATGGCAAAAACACACGCGATATCCTATCCTACTATACAAGAACACTCCAAATTTTATTTTCAATTTCACTCGGTGAACCGCTATATAGACGATGTCTCAAGCAAAACAAAACGCCAATTTCCATACTATGCTGAAACTTTCCTGAATCACATTACTTTATAATTCTAAAACCAGATTATCTTTACGAATAACTGGCGAATATAAAGCCACAAAAGAACAAAAAAAAAAAAATCTCCCTCTGAAAAGTAAATCATTTACTACTTTGTTAATGATTTACTTTTAAATTAATGATTTATTTTACAGAGTGAGGTTAGGTTTCATTCTTCTATGCTTGATATTTGCTATTCGCGATTTCGGACAAAAGTTTATCCCTGATCATTTGAACAATGGCTTGTTGTATTTGAGTACACGAAATTTATGTTCGACATTTTTCTTGTCTCACTTTGCATTTCTTATAATGTAGAACGCCCAATAATATTCAGCGAAGCACAAAATTCATACCGTCTCTGCTAGGAATGAGTAAAAAGGGAAAGACACAAATGGGCTTTCTATTTATTTGATTTGCAGCTCCGTTAATCTTGCTTATTGGTCAGCAATGCTTCCGCTGCAGTTTTGACTGCTATAATAATAACACGTGTTTTTATACGTTTCTATTTTTATCAGAAACAAATAATTTTCTGATGCAACATTCACTTTTTATTTTTTTTAAGGAAGCTAGATTATTTTTGTTAAAAATCATCATTTTTACCTGTGTCACGTGCATTGGACAAAAGTCTGTCTAATCCAGGCTGATACTGGATGAACTTTGGACGGATGATACGTCGATACAGAATCAAGGAACCATTATACTCGGTTGGTGCCATCAACCATACGTAAAATATACACTGTACCATAAATAAATGATTTATAACATTTACTATTGCCAATATCTGTCTTTAAAAACAATATCTTTCAAGTTTTGTACCTTGAATAGCCAATAGACAGGGAACCAACAGACGATATATTCAGAAAAGAACTCTACTATAGTAAATATAGCGAAAACGACCCAATAAGTGAGCCACTTTGTGTCATCCTCTTTCTTGGAGCTTTCCAACGCCTTCATAGATTCGTATGCAGGATAAACGAAACCAACTATATTACATACTAGCTGTTGTCCTAATCCAAATACCAGGTATAAGGCCAGCAGTACCAATGAGCCTATCGATAAATGAAAATAAATAAATAATAAGTATGTGTGTAATATATTCTTATTCAAATTACTCCAATTTATATAACATATATTCTTCAAAATATGTTCTTGTACAAATTTAAAGTATTATTATTTACAGAAATTCGCGTAATGCGTAATATAAGGTAGAATGAAGCGAGACGCTTGTCACGCGGTTATACTATGATCCGAGGGCAAAGATCAACAGGTTGCAGATTTTCGGAAGGAATGTGAAACGCGTATTCTCATCATACAGAATACGAAGCAACGTAATACGAAGGAAAAACAAGAGAGAAAAAAATATTGCGTAACGAATAGCGTACGATAATGACTCGTAGGAAAACCGCAAGCTTGCATTGATATCTGTACGCGAATAATAATAATCTAAATGTATGCGGTATAAGCCGGCCTCCAATCAATGGAAATGACTGGAGATCCTGGCGTTCGTAATTGCTCTTCATGGAGCAACTCACCGACAAAGATGTAAAGTCGATCGACGCCGATCTTCTGTTCCGCGAAGGCGAACATTTTTACCCATGGCTTGTTCTCGTCCTTCAACGCCTTCTCGAGATATTCCTTTACGGCGACGATCCGGGCCATCTTTTTTTTTCCTATGCAAAGAGCTCTCGATCAACAAAACTGTGCGTATGCAGCGTTGACCACGGATCGTACACCTGTTCGTCACTAGAGAAAGATATGGCCGTCGTTCGATGTTCGATGTCGACCGATCGATTTTTCTATTTTCTCTTTCGAGTTCTCGAGACTGTTCGACTGCATTCGTTCTATACCGGCAAATTGTCCAGTATATATAGACGCGTGACTTAGCGCGAGACACTATCGTGTCTTTTGATTTTGCTAAATTGTGTGATAAACAGATATTAATTAAACAAAACTAATAAAAAAAATTTTAATTTTTTTTACAGCTTTATTTTCTTATTAATAAATGACTCCTAGGCGTACTATAAAGGAAGTCTTCTCTTCGTGGTAATTTATATATCAGAAATAAATTAGTCAATAAATAAATTTAATCCCCCAAATTATATTACATCGAAGTATGGATTTTCTTTTTAATATACAGGTTGTTTGATAATTGTAACGTAAAATGTGTGTATGTATCCATGAAGTATTGAGATTAACATGTTGATACAAATTGCACTTGAATCAATGTATCTTATAAATATTCGTTCTGCTTTTTGATAAAATAATAATATACATTTTGAATTAAAGAATCGTTTGCGAAGCATGTACATCTCTATACAACTAATCTGTAAATCTATGAACGTCTTGAAGAGTGGCACGTGACTGTAAAATATATACAATATTTTAGGAGACAGTCCTTGAGCAATTTCAAGCATTTACAGCTGGCCCTAGTCTCATGTGTGATAGAGGATTAAATGGGGTCGTATTTCGAATTTCTTTTTCTTGACACGTCGTATAAATGTCGGCAGTAAGCTCGCTCAGTGGAATCTCTTTGTCGTTCTTGGCGGCCTTTACGGCATCGTCCACTGATTTTCTGATTTCGCCTTCTATCGTCTGTAACAGGAAAAGGCGATATGTATTTACTTGGATCGATTAAACTAACAAGAAAATAAATTTCTCTCTCTAATAACTCATGTTAATTTTTAATTGTAAAATCTCTATAAAAAAATATTGACTGACTTTGATTTCATCTGCAGTGACGAGATTAGCATTCAGAATTCTTTCCTTGAAGCTGGTTAGAGGATCCCGAGTCTGCCGGACTTCCTGCACCTCGTCTCGCGTACGATAGCTAGTTCCAGGATCCGACATACTGTGTCCACTGTACCTGTATGTCACGGTTTCCATGACAATTGGTCCTTTGCCAGATGTGCAGTGTTCTATCGCGAATCTTGTAGCTTCTCTCACGGCTAATACATCCATACCATCTACCTGTACGAAGTATTTTAACGATAAATTTTGTCGATAAGATAAAATGAGAAAAAGAATTTCTTTTAGGAAAATAAATGATATACCCATATTCCAGGAACATAATCGCCTCTGGTGTAATATTCTGTGCTTGCCGCGGCACGCTCCACGCTGGTACCCATTCCATATCCATTGTTCTCACAGACAAAGATGCAAGGTACGTCCCACAGCTTTGCCATGTTATAGACTTCAAATACTTGTCCCTGATTGGCTGCACCATCACCATACAATGCTAGACAGACCCCGCCATTATTCATGTATTTTTGTGCAAAGGCGATTCCAACTCCCAGTGGCACCTATAATGCAAAGGAGAAATATTTAAAAAATTGTACATTAACACAGAATATGTATTATATTTCATTTTACAATTAAGAACCGACCTGAGCCCCAACAATACCATTTCCTCCATAGAAGTTCTTAGTATACATGTGCATTGAGCCACCCTTGCCTTTGGCATTGCCACCTTGTCTACCTGTGAGTTCTGCAAGGACACCAAATGGTTCTATGCCCATCAAATAGGTCCATCCATGTGCACGGTAAGCTGTAATTACAGCATCTTGAGGCCGCATTGCAGCTTTCATGCCAACTGCACAAGCTTCCTGTAAGAGACATAAAAGTATAAGAGGATTGAAGTAATTTTGAAACGAGTATGTGTGGAAAAAAGAGAGCACACAAGATAATCCTTACTTGTCCAGAATACAAATGACAAAAGCCCCGAATAATCTTTTCCTTGTACAAGTTGCCAGCAGCTGTTTCTATACGACGTATCATATGTAGGTGCTTAAATAACTCGATAGCATCATCCCGAGTCACTGTAACTTGAGTGGATGGCCCTTGTGTCAGTTTGTGCAGACGGAAAGGTTTAGTCTCGAAGGAAGCTTCAGTTGCATAGTTACTTTTTTTGCTAAAGAAAAATGAGGCCACCTGAAAATTTATTTTATTCAGCATTTATTAAACTTTACTTATTGAGCTTGCATGAAAATGACAAAATAACATTATGACACGTGCGTCAATGTGAAGTATACATTATTTTGCGACTCAGTGTGATGATATTTCTTAAAAGTTCAGAATTCTGAACTTTCTCATTAACATCAATTGCCAAATGATCTTGAAAATTCAAATTATAAAAATAGCAGCACCATTTATAAAAAGCTGCAGCACAATCGAATCGCGAGTATAGATAATTACCTCGTTCCAGCTTCCAAACTGACAAGAGTATGCGAAATAATGAGGAAAGAAGAAGACTCATAAAATATAATGTGTCGTACAAGTAAAGGAAAATACAAGTCTGGGATTCATAACGAGACTTTGATACGCAAAGCGCGATATTGCAAATTAGAGGTCACACGATGCTCGTCACTCGCATGCACTTACGTTTCGTCGTGATGATTGCGCGGCGACGTTCCTGATGCAGCTTGGTATCATTTTCTTTTCGAGGAAGAGGAAAACTTTGAATAGGAAAGAGTTTGCGCCTCGCAGAGTCAAGTCAAGGTGCCTTGTTGTTACTTGTCCTCGAAAATGACCTGCACCTGACGCGGACCAGCGTGGATTAAACACTGAACAGCTGGTCACAGGTCACAGATTACAGATGATATGAGAAAATGCAGCTGGTGTACAAACGACTACACCAAAGTACAGAGGGTACTTTGTGTAATACTTTGTTTTAAATATTCTGCTTTCAATTTTACTTTATGTTCAATTTTTATCTCATGTTATGGTTATTTATTGTATTGTGTAATGAAAAAATTTTTATTATATAAGATGACATTTATTATGGGTCCCGCGTGTGCCTCGTGAATTTTTCACCCGACGACCAATAGCGAATGGTCACGTGACCGAAAAGAAAAAGTGAGACCTATTTACACTTTCTAAGGTACGTTCAAAAGTTCTACTTATAAGGTAAAGTAGCGTTTAATTGACCAATGAGAGCACAAAGAAATCTTTATTCCTTTTGTCCTGATTGGTCAATTAAATACTACTCTATCCTACGAGTAGGATTTTTGAACGCATCTCTATACATCAGACGTAATATGTGTGTGACACATAACCATATGATTCTTCAGACCGCGCGTTTTTCTTCAAGGTATGGAAAACAATGAAAAGTAAGTATTACTTAGATACTTTTTTCTTTTTTTTCATAATCATTATTGACGATAACATTTTGTCTTTTGTGTATGATTGTGATTTATTATGTCTTTTGTGATCTACTGAAATAAGTAAGATTTTATAAAATTTCAGAAACACGAGTTGAAGATTTCGTAAAGAGATGGAGGGCGATGATTCGCGTAAATATAACCGAAAAATTGTCTCCTTCAAAGATTTTGACAGATTTAAATTGGAAGAGAAAAAATACGACGATACTTCTCTCAACATATATACAGCGAGACTGAACGATTTGAGAGAAGATACACTACATAAAGCGAAATTAAAATGGAGTAAGTCATATTTGTATATTCTCAAGACCTTTTCTTGCTTATCACGTATATTATCTACATTATTCTACTTGCCTATGTTATAGCGAACTATTCATATACAGAGGTCTCATGCTTAGTCTTGGAAAATCCAGAAAAATCTTATATTCTGATAGGAATACTATATAAGGATCAGAAGCTGAAACCTTCTTTACTGCGTGAACTCAGCAAAGAGCTGCAATTGGAAGTTCAATCGAATAAAAATTATGCATCAGCTGATGACAAATTATTTCTGGAGGATGAAACATTACGTATAAGATTAGTGGGAAATCATATAAACATTCAAGAAGTAGTTACAGGACTCGTCTGTGCCATACTAGGACATGAATTAGAAAATGGAACATTCTGGGTATATATTACATAATTAAGAATTAAAGATGGGAATATAACATACTGATGTAAAACTTTGTTTTTAGGTGGAGGACTGGTGTTTTCCAGGATATTGCCCGAAGCCTTGTATATCAAGTGGCTCATTGGTGGAAAATGCAAAAATTCTGCTAATTTCTGGATTAGATCTTGTTAATAACACAGATCAGCTTAGCCTAGATTTACTTTCGGAATGGATAACTGGAATGGCAGGCTGCATTAACGTGCAAGAGGAAGAAGCGATAATTGCTAGAGTCATCATTGCTGGTAAGAAAGCTAAAGCATATTTTCTGATTGGCAGTACCTTCATGTATAAATAATGAAATGTTTAGGAAACACCATTCGTGGTTCTACAAAGATATATTATCACAAAGGTTACCAGGAAACAAAATCATATGATCAACTCAAAATCAAAGAAGACCTAATAGCGATGCATAAACTTGACAGTTTTCTCAGTAATATCCTCCATTGTTGTTGTGTCATGCTGATGCCCGGAGAATTTGATCCTGCCTGCAATTATAGTATGCCTCAGCAACCTTTCCATCCATGTACTCTGCAAAAGTCGGCCAGGTAGCAGCGATATGTTTGCGGCCTGTCAAGAGCTTCCTCCATTACATAATACTATTCAGATATAACGCAGGTTTAAGAGCATGTATGGTGCGACTAATCCGTGGATCGGAAATATCGGAGGTCGTGTCATAGCCGGTTCTTGTGGCGGACCGATCGTGGATATCATGAAAATCGCTGGATTATCCCAACTGTCTCCATTAGAGTGGATGGAACGAACCTTGATCTGGCGACATTATGCTCCAACTGGTCCAGACACGCTTCCAATTCATCCATTCTTCAAAAATGATCCGTTCGTTATGAAGGAATGCCCGGATATATATTTTGCCGGAAACATGGATAAATACGATACGAAATTAATTACAGGTAAGGGAATATTTTTTTATCTAATTTTTGATCAGCTCTTTTATTCGCGGGATAATTCATGTATACCGAATGTGTAGCTGATGAGGGGCAAATGATAAGATTGATATGCGTTCCAAAGTTCTCGGAATCAAAGACAGCGGTGCTAGTCAATTTACAAGACCTGACGACACAGCCTATATCATTTGGTGATGGCTGATAGAATTTGTATTATATTATTTAAAAGGTAAAATAATCGTTTATCGTATCAGGGAAATTATGATAACAAAGTATCCAAAAAATAAAATGTACATAATTTTCATATAAAAAATAGAAATCAATATAAAACTTTACAGGATCTCTTTAAATATATAATTAAATTTATTGATCTGAATATATATATATA
>NW_021849649.1:971783-976965 GCF_003651465.1 Formica exsecta | reverse complement strand
ATATGTATATATATGTAAGTATTTATACTTATACGTAATGTTTCTCTAAATGATTTTGTCTTTGCAGCTCATTTTGTAAAAATAATACAAGATGTCGTATATCTGAGAAGTAAAATAAATATTATTATTCATATAATATTTTCTTTTACTCATTTCTGCATAATGAATATTATATCTTTCTTTGGCACACATTTAGTATTTTCTTAAATTATTATATCAGTCATAAAATATATCATTAGTTTTTCGCTAAAATTTACACAGATGCGTTATATTTTTTCTTTTTTTAAACGCAAACGCATGCACGGATTAAGGAAGGAAGACCAGTAGTCGAAATGCCGTTCGCGAAGCTCTCAATTCGTACTTCATCTCGATCATCATTTAGCGTTGTAACTTTTCAGAGACCTGTGATGTTGTCCTGATCGTTCTCCCATCGGGAATGCTTACTCTGATAAAAATTCTGAGTTTCCGAAGCGCAAGATCTGGAGGCGATAGGAATATTCATGCGAACGACAGTCGATTCTAATCGTTGTTCACTGTTCGACGAATCTTGAGTTTCGGAGCCGCTCGTCTGCTGATCCTCCTCGCTTCTCATAGCGCATATTACGTCCGTAAGGGCCACTATATAATTCTTAGCCAGAGTTAATGTTTCGATCTTCGAGAGCCGCCTCTCTTTCGTAACGTGCGGGATCACTTCGCGTAGAGACTAGAAAGAAGAAAAAATATTATTGGTATATATTTTATAAGATTAATACAATATTTATTATATATCCAGTTTGTTCTCCAAGAAATATCAGAGGCATGAAAAGATGTTTTCTCTGCTTTCTATAATAATCTTATTTTATCGTTTTATATAAATTTTATTTTTTATTAATATATAATAAAAAAATGTATTATTTTGTATCCACATACTTGAAACGCATCGTTCAAGCTGTGCATTCGCATGCGTTCTCGTTCATTGCTTTCCAGCCTCCTGAGAGTTCTCTCCCGCGCCGTGTTCCCTCTGGATGGTTTTGACAATTTCAACCCCGACGATTCAGTTCTTTTTGTTGTTCGTCGCACGCCTCTACCGCTCTGCGACGATTCCGTGGCCCACTTTGTCTCCCACGTGTTCTCATTTGTCACCTTAGATCGCATAGTATATTCTTTTCTCCTGATGAAACAACAATAAAATTTCACTATGTGTGATTATGATTTTAAAATAAGACTTTTTAAAGATATATTTTCTCTGTATATATATATATATATATATATATATTCTTTAACTTTTATATTATTTCAAACTTTGATATTGAGAAAGAAGAATGAGATTGAATGAGATTAAAGATTAATGCTTAACATTTTTTGTAACTTACTTTTTGCGAATGTTTTGCAGAGTAGATCGTTGATTAATCGCTGTGGAAAAGATGATCTGTGATTCTTCTCGCGATTAATGCTGTTCTCGCTGATTTAATACATTTTAAATAGTCAAACGACGAAGCCACGTCAGGATTTTTTCAAAATTTGAATCCGTCGCAACTCGATGCCGCGTGTACTTGTTGAGCCACGCTGGAACAACGACTGACGTCGCGACGTCGGGGTGCGGTCGGCGCCGCCTTCCACCCTCGGTATTTTATCACGTACCCTGTGTTCTTTTCTTTCAATAACATCGGTTGTTTTATCGATATACATTTTGATACTCGTACAATGTATTTTTTAATAATGTAAAATAACAAGAAATTATTTGATTTTAATATGCAAAACGATATTCCGATATATATTTTGAGAAAACACTATATATGAATTATAATACTTTACACTCTATTCGCATTCTAATCTTTTTTACAAAATCTTTTTTTCGTACTATCGATATATATTCTCTAACAATAAATATTATTCCAAGTAAACGTGTTTAGAATTTGCACTGTTTTAATCACTTTATTTTCTAATAATAAAAAGTAGATAAAAAAAGCGAGCCACGAGTGTTTTATGCCTCGTACACCCTATATGTACAATGTTGCATCTATATATGCGAGCGGGCTACAGGTGGGCGTATGACGTAATTCGCCCACGCGGACCCTCCTATCTGCCCATTATCGCTCCGCTATCAACAACTTGGGGATGACGGGGGTTTAATATGGATAGCGTTTGGATGCACACCTGTTTGAACTTATAATTCGCATTTGTCGATAAATTTATTAAAAAGCTTTTTTCGCGAATAATGCAATAGTGGAAGAGGAAGATAAAATTTTTATTTAATTCAATAGGTTGACAATTATGACAGCGAATTTAAAAGTCTTCGCTTTTTTGCTTTATTTTTCCATTTTACATTTACCACAACAAGCATCTGTCTTCTCTAATTCAGATTCCTTATGATTAGCGGTCCACGGCCCGAGACTAATGGTAGCGTAAAAATCCATGGGATATGGCTGTTCCATGTCAAAATTGGCCATCCTGAGGGCGACAGCGCCTTCGTACGGTGTGAGAAATGGTTTCTCGAATGCAACGCCCCAGTCGATGCTCAATCGTGGACACGCAATCTTGAATAAAATATATTGATATAGTTTAACATAATACACGAATCTTTTGAGTTGCGATATGTATTTAATTACATCAAACCGATTAAAAAATTTGTTCGTTTTTTTCCCTATATATAGCTCATTTAAAAATTTTATACACACGTGTATACATTATTTATTTTTTTAAAATTTGTGTCATCTTTATTGAAGTAAATACAGAATAATGGAAAAAAAACCAGTAAACTTTTTGATCAATCTGATATATTTCTCTTATAGAAAAATTCCTACTTGTATAAAAGCATCGATGCCTTTGAACAGCTTGATCTTATCCGGAAATATTTCCGAGAGCAATATTACGACGTTTTCCTTTCCCAAGGCCTTAATTCTATTCTGCAAAGTTTTCAGTACATTAGGATTTCCCTGTCTGCCCAAAGTGCCGAGTATTAAAGCGTATTTGTCAGTCTTTGCGGCGCGTTGTATCGCCTCGTATCTGGTCTTTAGCATCCTCTCATGATCATAAAACTCCTCGGTCAATTTCTTCGCGTATGGATCGTACTTAAAAGCCCTTAGCTTAGGATTGGCAATCATTGCAGCTTCCAAATGAAAACGGCCGTCTCCTATGTAGATTATTGCATCAGCGCAGCGAACTTGTGGAGCTGTGCATCCTAAAATCTTTAAGAAGAATTACTCATCAGTATTATCTTAATCGCTAAACATATGCACAGCAAAAAAGGTATTGTATGTACTTCTCCAGGACTAAGTGGCTTGCTCTGTGGCACTGAAACTTCGTAACCTTTTCTCCTCAGTTCTAACGCTACTGCTTGTACCGTTGTAGCAAATTGTATTGTACTGACTAGTGCTAACTTTGTGGTGACTGGCAGAGTAGCTTGCAAACAATCCACACAATGTGCAATATCGATTTTTATGTTGACGAACACATAGAGCACTTTGATATCAGCAGTCTGATCTACAGGTATAAGGCACGAGTGTCCATAATGAATCAGAAAGTCTGCGTCCAATGCTCGTGTAGTGTAATCGTCCACACAGCAGGCTCCTGCAATGTGATATTGTAAAATATTGTATATATAAGAGATGGAATTAAAATACTTGTCTATTTTTACCATAGGTGACATCGGCCATAATAACAGTCTCTGCTTCAGTAAAGTCTTCGATGATGTCAGCTATAGTTGTGGCATACATTAGAAGACCTTCTGGCATTTGGAGAACTACTCGCTTCGCCTTGGCCTCCCTGATCCTCCATATCGTTTTGTGTATTTCAAAATTATAATTCGACGGTAAGGCTGCTATGGCAGAATTCAGTAAAGGATCGTTCAAGAGTTGCTCAGGAATTTTATTGGCTCTCATAGGAGCCTTGAAAACCTTACGAACGGGTTTTGCCTTGATAACCACCACAGAGTCGCATTGCTCGGCCATCTCTTTTCAATCTTATAGTCAATTTAATTCTCGAAAATGTTCTAACACTAACACATGGCTTATATGTCACATCACGTTTAAGTTAAAAAAAACCTTATAATATATGTTTTTTTTAATGCTTTTAACTCGAGAAAGTTATTCAACACACACACAGACTTTAAATTTTTAACATTTATTTATATTATTTTCGATAAAGTTATAAGTAATTATGAGTATTTTTTTAAATGCAGGTTCGACAATACCATCAATGTTAGGTTATGAATCATATGATGAACAAAACACCTTGATATTTTAGCAGAGTTTACTACATATGTATGAACTGTAAATTTCAACACAAATATATTTGTAATTATATTAAATCGACACTTGTATAAAACGTAAATTATTGAAAATTTACAAAAAAAAGACTCATCTAGGTCCCACCGAGATTTGAACTCGGATCGCTGGATTCAAAGTCCAGAGTGCTAACCATTACACCATGGGACCTTGCTTGGAAACTGTTCTCTATATTGTCTATTTTAGGATTTTCACTAATTTTCATTCCACTATATTCCATTTCACTCTTTCTGCTACCTTTTTACTTTTTCTTCCTTCCTTCTCTTCTTTACTTAAAATTCCAAACTCTTTTTTTTATTAATTCTCTTTTACTTTTTTGCTTTATCGATCTCCGTTCGACGCTACAAAAGTTTTAAATTATTTTATTGACCAATGAGGACGAAAAGACTTCTTTGCTTTGATTGGTCAATTTAAACATAATCTAACCTAATCTGAATCCACTGAAGTCTCTTGCCCTCTTGCTTTTCACACATGTGATTGTGATGATAAAAATTATTCCTGAATACATCATACATCATGGATGCTCACGATCTTTTTAAAAAACTCTCAGCCGGCGCAAAATTCGATTTAAAACGCTTTCGACATGATGCAGAAAAATTTCAGGTAATTGATTATTTATTATTTTTTTTGTTGAGAGTACTTTCAACTCTGTGAGCACATTTACATCTAGATTCTCTCTCTTAGAGGTTAATTTTAAGCATAAACACATGTGTTTACAATTATACTATTTTTTAGATGGTGAGACCAAGCAAAAATGACGTGAGCGTTAAGAAAGAAAAGATAGACGATGAATTGTTAGAGCCTGAAAATAACATAGATAATAACGCAAAACGAAAGCGTTGCAAGGATGAAAATGAAGATATTGAAGGGATAACATTGCTGAATGAACTGTCAGTGGCAAGAGATGGTAGCGGTTC
>NW_021849649.1:925223-971604 GCF_003651465.1 Formica exsecta | reverse complement strand
CGGTTCAGTTAAGAAACGTAAAAAGATTGCAACTGCGGACAAGATATTGAAGCTAGAACAAGAAAAGGTTTGAAATTTATATAATGAACTAAATATAAAAGTAAAGAGAAAATTTTCTCTATGAGCGTATCTAAAGCATTTCTTATATTTTCCAGGTAAATCAAATGAGGAATATGAATCGCATTTCAGTCACGGGTAGTCATGTACCTAAATTAATATTAGAATTTGATGAATTAAGAACAAGTTATCAAGTGCCAGTAAACTTAATGAAAAATATGAAAGACAGTGGATACATGATTCCAACACCGATACAAATGCAAGCAATGCCAGTTATGTTAGAGGTAAAAAAAAAACTAATGCTTACAATAAGATTATAATTAATGTTACAGATATTTTAGTGTTTTTTTTTCTATTGGTAATAGGGTAGACAAATACTGGCGTGTGCTCCAACAGGATCGGGGAAAACTGCAGCATTTCTGTTACCTATCATTCATAGCTTACGGGGACCACAAAAAAAAGGTTTTCGTGCTATTATTCTAAGTCCTACGAGGGAATTGGCCAAACAGACATATAGAGAATGTCTAAAATTGAGTGAAGGTTATGACTTTAGAATTCACATAATTGGCAAAATAAATCAAGCTCTTACCAAATATGGACCCTCAAGCTCGCAAAAGTTTGGTGAGTGCAATAGATGCAAAGATTTGATAGAAATTTCTGATCTTTTATTTTTGTTTAATAAATTTGTTTGTTTTAGATATTTTAATTACCACACCAAAGCGATTAGTTTTTCTTTTAAACCAAGATCCTCCAGCCATTTCGTTAAGCAAGTATGTCTTTTACAAACAATTATAATCCATTGAATAATTATAATCAGAATTTTTTTAGGTTCAATAATATTGGTCTGTTTCTATTTTTTCAGCGTGGAATGGTTGATTGTGGACGAAGCTGATAAGCTTTTTGAAGATGGAATACGCGGATTTAGGGAACAATTAGATGAAATTACAAGAGCTTGCACTAATACAGATTTACGTCGGGCTATGTTTAGTGCGACAAACACACCCGCGGTTTCAAAATGGTGCCGCCGTAATATGAAAGGACTCATAACAGTAACAGTTGGACACAGGTATGTTTAATGCCATTTATCTTGATAAATTTTATTAAAAAAGTGAAAACTATTAATGTAACTTCTTTTTTCTATTTATTGTAGAAATGCAGCTACAGATATGGTGGATCAAGAAATCTTGTTTGTTGGGAATGAACAAGGCAAATTGTTGGAATTTAGAAACATGATTCGGAAGGTACAATCAATTTATAATTTAATTGCAATACTTTATTACACTTTGAAGATAATGTGTGATTATATATATTTTTTAATTATTAACAAAGGGTATATCACCACCGGTCTTGGTATTTGTGCAAAGTAAAGAGCGGGCTCAAGAGCTTTTCAATGAACTTATATACGATGGAATTAACGTGGACGTTATTCATGCCGATAGGACAACGACACAGGTATAGTTAACAAGAAAACGCTCTCGCGCGCGTAATTGTGTTAGTAAAATTATAATCACATTGATCACTATTATTCCAGCGAGACAATATCGTACGTTGCTTCAGAGAAGGACAGATCTGGGTCTTGATCTGTACAGAACTGATGAGCAGAGGTATAGACTTTAAAGGCGTAAATCTTGTTATAAATTACGATTTTCCGCCGTCCGCCATCTCCTACATTCACAGAATAGGTAATATATCCAGTGAATTTAGAACAGCGTTGTCCCGTTTATTTGAATATGCGAAACATCGCAGGTCTGAGGTCATTCTTCTTTCCCTTCCTGCTATTGTTAAGCATACTCCAAACAGCAACTTTGCCTCCTCTTTTGACGTTGTGAATTATTTTGCGTATTGGTAGTACGAACAATAAAGAAAAAGGTCACGTTCTCTCAATGAATATAAAGAACGATGGTTATCGATTTGTAGCTACCGCTGTAGCGGTAAGACAGTATTTTCGCGTAATATCACCGAGGGTGTGACTGTTGGAAAAACGGGACGGCGCTGATATATAAAGATGGCGATCTTCTCATTTCTGAACTCGTTTTCCGAAACAGGTCGTACCGGCCGCGCCGGTCACAAGGGAAAGGCCATAACGTTTTTCACTCGACAGGATACAGTGAACTTGCGAAGGTGTGTGTTATTCTTGTATCCCTTTTGTATGTATTACAACGAAGCAGTAATAAATAAAATATCGTGCGCTCTTTTCTCTTCCAGTATCGCGGCAGTTATGCGAGCATCCGGATGCGATGTGCCGGATTATATGCTGGCTATGAAGAAGCACAATAAGAAAGAACGACGCAAGCTCGAACATACGGCACCTACACGTGAAAGGATATTAACCGTCCCCATGTACAAGCAACGTAAGCGGAAATCTCTCGAAGTCGAAAAGAAATCGAAGCTAGAGAAGGAAACGTAGAAGTGTGAGTACGATAATCGTTAATATGGCCTTTTCACAAGACATTGTGAAATAAATGTAAGATCTTTCTGTAAAAGAGAACAATTATATATTTAAAAAAACGTATTTGTATAAATGTAAAGGATCTTGGAATTTCAAAGACTATGTAAATAATTTATTCGTATATAACAATATTTATGGTTTTATGTAATATTTTTACATGTAAATCCCTTTTAAATATGATACATTACTTTATTGCAAATCCTTAACAATTATATATGCTTTTTAAGTAATAATATAAATTTTATCAAAATATACTTTGTCATGGACTTGTATCTGAACTGTATCCAGAGATTACTTTGAAATTCTGTTTTGGAAGAGCTAGAAATATTATCACATTGCATTACAGCACTATAATTGACATAAGTATCAGTATAATGTCATCAGTATAATGTACGTTTTTCCAAAGGCACGAATCAATATCCCTAACAAAAGTATCTTTTTTTTTTTTATTACGCATTTTCATTTAATTACACTTTAGCAAACCTCACTAGTGTTTATAACGTGATCTATGTTTCAAATAGCCAATCACATGGTAATTTTGGCATTTTATTTGCTGGCCATGGAAGATATCCTGCTGTCTTGAATATCCAATAGTCATACGACACTTTGGCTATCAAGCCTATTAGAAGTATCACCTCGGTAGCAATAATATAATATATATAATCTGTCCAGTCTCCCGGATATACACACATCTTTGACGGCTCTAGATCAATAACTTTTTCCTTTACATTTTCGCACATTACTTCATCGGAGTCCAATATTCGTGTTTGCAACCATGCCTAAAATGAAAGAAAATGAAGATTATTCTCTTTGTAGGATTACATCTTATATTTATGTATGCATAATTTTTTATTTTCTTATAAAAATCACCTTTAAATGCTTTGCAGTATTACAGTCACAATGCAATTTATTGCCTCCTAGTCTGACCAGATTTCTTGAACTCAGGAAATTCTTATGATGTGCGCTTGGACTTAATATGTATGTTGGCAGCTAAATATGTTACATATATTTAGAATGAGCATTTGATATCATTAAAAAATTAAATATATTTTTTATACTCACTGATTTAATTTTATTGTATCGTAAGCTCAGCAAAGCATAATTATCCAGAAACTTAGAACCCTCCAGCTTGTTTATCGAAGAAATATTATTATAATCTGCATAAAACTCTCGTAGATCTTCGTAACATGGATTAGTACTCAGATCATCTAGAACGGTGATCTGAAAGGAAAATCCAGAGAACAATTTCCTTTACATTGAAATTAATTGATATGCAGTATATTACGAACGTACATTATTATAGGAAACATTAAGTGCTATTGTATTTTGTGGCAATTTCTCGGGTAATTCTGTCAATTGCATTCCACTGCAGTCAACATTTACAGCGTGAGTAGGTGGCTTGCCTTCGATAATATCCAGTCTTTTAATATCACATTGACATTGCCAGTTATCACCTTTTGGACATTCCGTTTGCAGCTGAAGGTCAAAACTAATTCAGATTATCTCATGTGAAATCTTACAATATTACATACACATACATATATATATATATATATATATATTGAAACATACCGAACTGAGGTAAAGCACTTGTGTAAGAGGTACGCGTTCGGTGGTGTTGAACCAATGCCATGTCGCTAAGGAAGAACACACTGTCTCATTTTCGCGATTAAAAGTGATTTGCTTTTCGCCCGTTTTATTGATATATTGATATACGTCATGGCATGAAAGTGTATTTGTTGTTCCTGTACAAAAAAGGATAGTATGTTAATATAAGTATCATTTAAACAAGAGATGTACCACCACATAGAGCTATTTTACCTGAAATATCTAGCCAGAATTCCCGACCGTTCATCGTATTCAAAGCTGGAAGGTGAGTCAGTTTATTATAAGATAAATCCAAAGTGGTGAGCTGCGCTAATCGTGTCAGCGAATTATTTTCTACCTCCATCAGTGCATTATTAGAGAGATTCAGGCACTGTGTGGGCGTCATCATGAGAAATTGCCCCTGTACCTTCCTAATTTTGCCATCGGTTATGGCTAGGGATTTCAGCATCCTCCAACGAGTTTCACTTGCGTTAAATGCATCCAAAGTTGCATTACGTATATGTACATAACTTATATTTGAATGTAGAAATTCTAAGGCATAAGATAAAAATAGTAATGATAATATTCCATGTAAGACCTTTTTGTATGTAAATTTATGTTGTTCAAAAGAGGGAATTCAAAAGAGATTTCCTGCATAATAGTGCCTACCTATGCAAGCAAGACCTTTCTCTAAAGCCTGTTCATCTGTATTACAACAAAGTGCAGCTATGCTCTTGGGTTCATTCGCGAGCGTGATTCTTTTGCAGCGACATTTGTCAGAGTCAGGACAGTCTATTGGTTGTCTGTAAAAACATTGTTCTGGAAGAGAATTGGAAGCTCCATTCGACGCCTGCTGTTGATCTTCCTCCTCTGTACGTGCACTGACTACTCCAGCATATAGGCACATTATCATGGCTAACCACTGCATCTGCATCTGGATAGGATCAATTATTGTAAATAGCTGCAGCTTTCAATATTTAATCAGCTGCTTTTAAAAGCGCAAAACACGATATAGTTTACCTTTAGCGTTAATCGCTTCAGCGTATAATCCGCGTCTGAACAAATGATATGATTCCTTAATAAATTAGTTTGTACAGAGCGCTATTCTATATAGCAGCGATGCGTTGTTTGCGAGAGAGCGCCGTGTAATTAGCGCGATGTAACAGCGTGTTTTCCTCGGGTTATAATTCAATGAGCGTACTTGATTACTCGCAGAGGCCTCACACTATCGGGTAGCACAAACGAATTAATTCATTTAACCACGGTCTCACTCAGCCACCTCAGGTCGCTCGGGTTGACCTGTTGATGACTCGAAATTGCTCGGTCGAGGGTTCGCGCGCGTTCATTACACTCTCTTGATGCGTGCGAGTGCGTCAATTACGCGACAAACGGGAAGGAGAGAGGCGACCGCGCGTGTATGCGTTGTTATCAGCTTATCGAAACGATCGCGGTTCATTATCGCACCACGCGCGAAGATGGATCTGTTCTTTATAACTGAACTGGATACTGGATACACTAGTTCAGAGTTTATCTTTCTCCTTCCAATGAGGAGAGAAAAAGATAAACTCTCAACTAGTGCAGCCAGTTCACCTATAAAGAACAGATTTTATATATCATATGCGTCGTTTATATACGCGTATTGTGCGTGTATCAACGGCAATATGAAATATGAATCGTACTCGGAAGGTCGCACCTTCTACGAATCGCAGAATATTTTGCATAAATATTTCATAATTGCTTTTTTGGCACAATACATATTGACGATCCAAAGTGTGCGTTTTTTATCATTTCGAAAATAATAAAGGAGTACATTCGCGACGCATGATAAACCTTTTTAATACGCTAGATATAAATCTTACAATTCACGATAATCTTGATATTTTGTAAATATACACATATTTATATTTTCTATTTTTGTGATATAATTTTGGTAATTTTTTTAAACTAGAAATCATAGGGGATTTGAATTAGAGTTATAATAATTGGTTTCGCCATTTTTGATCGGAAAGAATCTCAGCCAATCAATGAAAAGTCGAGAAGTTATGTTCGAGAGACTTCAATGAGAGACCTCTATCATTTGTAGAACTTCTCGTCAATCTTGATGGGAAAAAAAAGAGAAAAAAATATGATAGAAAATCCTCGTCTCCAGTAAACGTCAAAGAAACGTCAAATTTGAGACAATGTCGTAAAATTTACTCTATTTGCTCGCGATAAGATTCGGCCTATCGACGTCGTTTAATAATATCAGATATGGATACGTGCCGATGTGGCACGATTGGCGATACCACGAAGACGAAGACGAAGACGAGGACGAGGACAACGACGAGGACGGATGGCCAGTTTATAACCTAAAGTCTCGTATTCGTGTGTGCGATTATCGCCTTTTTTTCGTGATGTAATATATTATTAACAGAGGAGTACAGCGGTATGTTGAAGCACGTAACGATGGACGACACATACGAGCTGAACTTGAAGAACGTAGTCAGCTGGGTCGCATCCAGTGCGTTAATTTTCGGCGCGGTTATACCGTACATACCGCAATACAAGGAGATCAAGAGGAAAGAGGACGCGGAAGGATTTTCCCTCTACGTTTGTCTCACCCTTTTAATCGCCAACACGCTTCGTATATTATTTTGGTTTGTACTTGCAAGACGCATGTTTTGTCAGTGTATTCTTTCGTTGCATTTTCTATACATTTTGTATTTCTATTGATCACACGATAAGAATAAAATATATCGAATAAGATATTCTTTACGTACTATAGTCTGTGTTCTTATGGCAGGTTTGGTAAACATTACGAGCTTCCACTTTTATTGCAAAGTTTACTCATGATTGTGGTGATGTTTGTTATGATTAAGCTCTGTATTAATGTGCAAAACAGGACGCAAATAATCAAATCGAAAGAGCGTGTACTTACAGGTGAGTGGAATTTTATTATTGAAGAAATTTAACATACAGTAATATATGTATACATATTTACGAATGATTTTTTTATTTTGCAGATTTGGACGCTAGATTTTTTTGGAAGTGGACAGATTTTAAGTCCTATCTGGGTTTTATGATTCTATTTGCCAGTATAGGTGGCTTGTTAACGTATTTATTTATGGATATTCCAACGTTTATCGAAGTTGTTGGGTTCTTAGCGGTATTGATAGAGGCTATGTTAGGAGTTCCACAATTTCTTCGTAATTCGTCTAACAAATCGACTGTAGGGATGAGGTAAATGAGAGGATTAGATAGAAAAAAAATGCAGTATGTATATTATTTGTTGTATTATGAGAACCAAATTAATTAATTTTGTTTCAATTTCAGTATAGCTATGGTGGCAATGTGGACTGTGGGAGATATTTTCAAAACGTGTTATTTTGTTTTGAGAAACACACCCGTGCAATTTCAGGTGTGCGGTGCTCTCCAAGTCACAATTGATATCGCTATTTTAGCACAAGTGTACCTTTATAAGACTAATAACAATGTACATGCAAGAGCTCCCATAAGATCAGACTGAAGATTGTTTAACAAGTTATTTCTCATCTATATCTATAGATGCAGATTTTTTATTTGTCATTGCTGAGAGATTTAACAAAACCTAAAAAGAATATATTTTTATATTGAATAACCTCGAGAATCGAGGTATATTTGAAATAGACAAAGTTTCCTAAAATTTACCAAACAAAGTACAGTTAATATTTTGATAACGATTTAATACATATAAAACAATGTGTATATATATATATATATTATTCTTTTATAAGATTTATATTTAATACATTAATATTATATATTCAATGCATTAAATTAAATATTACTAAGTAAATATTACATTTTGCGCATTATATTAAATTGTATATATGTATTTCCACATTTTTTAATGAGAATATACAGACGAATGGCGGGAATTTAACACGTGTCCGTTGCTTAGCAACAAATTGTCAACAAAAAACTTCGTGAATGGGCAGACATGGCATAGCTTCCATCTAAGGAAAGAATGGCAAATTTTTAACGTTTTACCGAATCATTTTATATCGTCCAAAATTTTTTAAGAGGAAAAGTAGCTTCTTCGTGTTTTAATAATTATTTCTCATCAAATCATAATTACTGAAAATTGTATATCTGAATTTTTCATCAGAAATGACAAGATGCATGAGAAAGGAGGTTAATCTAAAGAGCAGTAGTGAGTATTTATCAAGTCGCGTAAATATTTCGACTTGCATAGTCGGAATGTTAAAATTGTAAATCGTTATTTGCAGCCTATAATCAAACGGGAGAGAGATATTTGCAGCAATTGGCGGCGTACAATTCAATGAGCATACATTTACGACGGATTTTATCGGCAAAAAGCGTTATCGATACGAGAAATAAAAATTACTTGTTGAAGAAACATCAGCCGTGCAAAGTACAAGAAACCGGCGATAAGAGAGTCTGTTCGCACCCGGCAGTAATAGACGATGTGATCAATAGATTAGCCTATGATACTCTACATCATCCAATGGTAAAGTTCAGCATATTTAATTAGCATACAAGCTCTGAGAAATTACAACTTGAAAAAATGATGCGTAACGATTTTTCAATTATTAATTGCGTCTGATTTCGAAAATTATGAGACGTTCAATAATAAACAATGATTTTAAGTAGGTAATTTTAAATTTTGATACAGGATATATTAAGAATAAATTTAAATTCGAAGCATCCGGATTGTTGCAATTACAATTTAGATCATCAGCAATCGAAAGTTTGTAGTGGCCGAACGTGTTGCGAAGAGAACGAACAAATGGGTCATCGATCGACTTCGAAAAATCGTAGAACGGTGTCACCGGCGACGGCACGTTCACCGAAACGTAAAAAAGTTAAGACGAATTCTGTTAGCGGAAAAGAATTGAAATGCGTGCGAGAGATTTCTCATATAATCGATCCATGTTATTCGCAACAGAGGTGAGATCGTGTTAAACATTAAAGTTTCGTGCTACTATATATAATTTACGCTTTGGCTTTCAAAATTTTCCATTTCTTTTCACAATTTTCCACGCGCTCTTAAAAATTCGTAGTATTTGCATTCAAGTCGAATTGTTTATCTCTTTTTTTCTCACTCTTGTAGAAAATGTGGGTATGAGAAAGATTCGTTCTTCCCTTGCACAACTACTGCATTAGGTTCATCAGTATTTAAATCAGGATCTCAATCCCTGATGCAAGAAATGATCGATCGTCGCTCGATATCCTCGAATGCCTCACAGTGCTACGATTATGATTGCGACGACCAATCCATCGAATTAAAGCACGTCTCAAAACAACTCTTATCCCCCAAAAAGGAAGAGAAGGAATATGTCAAATTTATCTACGACATTACCAAAGAAATAATAGAGAAAAGTCTTTATACCGATAAAGAACTGCGGAATGTATTCAAGAAGCATATCGATCTATATAAAGGAATATTAAACATGGTATGAATAATAATGTGTTACCACCGTATAAATGAGAAAAAAAAAGTAATGTCTCTCAATGTCAGTATCTTACAACTTAAAAAAAATTACCGACAACTCTCAACATTTATTATGATATTTTTAATTCGGTCTTATTTTTCACAATATAAAAGAATTTTAGCAAAAAGTTTTGTATACATTTTTTTTCGCTCTAGAATAAAATGCTGTATGAGATTTATCAGTTAAAAATCTCCTTGAACATGACGGACGATTCAGACACGGACGACGAACTGGAGGAGTTGATCAACGCGCAAAAATTGTTGAGCGTATCGGAGATTAGGCCACCCACACCGCCGAAAGTTTTAGATGACAATAAAGTGATGGAGAAGCTGGAATCTTATCGGAAAATGACTGAGAGATCGCAAGAACAATATCGTCTGAAGTCAGTGACGTTGGTCGATGCGAATCCCGACCTATTCGTCACGGAGAGAGATGTGCTAATGTCGTTGGTGGAAGTGGGTATCGATCCCAAACAGGTTCAACATATATGTAAGAATCTGCGCTACAAGAGTAGAGACACGGTAAGATAATTTGATGAATTCCTTACATTATCAAAATAACGTTCGCTATCTCCTATCTATTTATTGTTAGATGCAAACAACAGATGCGGAAGTTTCATATCCTTTGAACTTGGAAGTGAACGATTTAGAGGAATTGCGAAATAACGACAGACAGATTTCTCCCGAGGTCGAAACAGTTAAGAGCGTCCACAATTTTGTCGCGGATAATTCACCCTCGTCTTTGGAAGAACAGGATGCCAATTCCTATGCGAATTTAATGTCCGCACAACAGGAGACAATTGAAACTGAAAAGGAGATAAAATCTGAAACTAAACTCGAAAATGACAAAGTGGACTCGTGAACTGAATTGTTAAATATTTTTGTGTTTTACCGGAAACTCGTTTCTATTTCTGTTACCAAGAAACATTTGATTTCAATGCAATGATCGTTATAATATCGCTTTTGTACGTATATAATGCTTAAGTAACTTATTGCGTTAACAATGAAATAAACATTGGATATGCAATTTTTAATTCATGCAAAAGAATACGATTCGCTTGTCATTTAACGATACGCCGATTTTACTAATGTAGTATAGGAATCGAGATATACACACTAATTATCATCTCATCCATGTACACGTTTCTTTTATTCGTATATATATTTCTTTTCTTACATCGAATTTCACCATATGTCTGCGTGAGAATCTGTCGCATTTCGCAGTTGAATTCTCAACAGAGGTAAAATATACACAGTGAAAAAATAGACATATATATTTATACCTGTACATATACAACCTCTTTTATGCATATCTATGTACAGATATACAAATGTTACACGTTTGTACAGCAGGAGATCTCTACATGATACATCATTTGGATATATCTTTAATGTATATATTATAGCGTAATTTTTTCTGCTAAAGAGAGACAGACTAAGATAGCTGCATACGGTATATGTTATGCACTTTGTTCGCTTTTTTACAGTTACTGGCTCTGCTTGTGCATTCATTTTGTACACGAGTTTCATCCCCTTTATCAGGCATAACTGAGGTATCTTACAGTTATTTAACATCGAGAAGGTAACTAAAACATATCTCATTTGATATCTACCTGCGATAGATTTCAATAAAAGAATAAATGTCAACTACGAATATAATGGCGGTGGTTCTTTCGTCACCTATATGCAAAAACAAGTTATATAAAATGTTAAATATAACATTATCAAAATAAATTGTATTTATTTTCGAGCTACATGTTTTCATATTCAATTATATTATATTATATGAATTGGGAACTCTTTGTACTATGCATTGATATTCTCAGTACAAATAAACTAATGTATTCTATAAAAATTCGTTAAAAATTAACAAATTAGAGAGACTCTGTAAAATTAATACTACGTTTTTTTCAAATTAATATAACAAAATGTCTAAAAATTTAATCTATTAGTTATTCTACAGAAAAATACATGAAAACATATACACTCGAAAAAGAAAAAAAAACATATAATACATATATATGTATATAACGTATGTGTGTTAACACACACATAACTTAAATTACATCTCGTTTAGCAATTGCTTATAAGTATTGAGTCGTTTTTTATAGAGTTAAAAAAGATTAATACGACACATGCACCCACTCATTAGCTACCATCGGACGCGTTTGAAGAAGAATCTTCGAGTTCCGGCGCGTTTGGACTCCTGTCCAATATGCGCACGAGTTCTGTTACGTGTCTTATTGTAAATTCTGGTTTGGGATCGTCTCCTGAAAGACGAGGTTTATCTGCGATGGGTATCCACACAGTCCCGCGTAATCCAGCCTCAATACCACCTGTATATCGATAATTTTACAGCTCGTTATAATCTAGCTTTTGTTTTCTTGTAACACATGTGTTTTTAAACTATTTCTCTCTTCCCCTCTTTTTGGATGATAACGAAATTATTAAAACAAATTGTTAAAAGTTTTACTACCTAAAATATCCGTCTCCAGTTTGTCACCGACCATGATGCATTCCTCGGGTCTCACGTTCAGAAAGTGGCAGGCCTTATGAAATATTTCCGGCTCCGGTTTCTCCCACGGCAAATCAGCGGACACCAGGATAACGTCGAAGTACTGTTCTAGTGACAGTTTGCGTATTTTCTCCCACTGAGCATTCGACGGGCCATTGGTTATCAGGCCCAGTAGATATTTCTTTCTTAACTGACGTAGCATGGAAACCGTATTCGGCGCCAGCATCATGTAATGGTATCTTAAATAAAGCCATCTTTCGTAAATCCTTTTCGCCAAGGGCGAGTATTTGTCACCCAGCGCCTTGCTCCAGAGAATGGTGCGCCAAGCATCCAGAGTAAGAGTTGCGTTGTCCGGACATTTTCTGAATTGCTTCAGATATGCGGATGTTATCTTGGCAGATACGTCTTCCGGGATGCCGTAATCCCGTGTCAATTCCTCAGCAAGCTGCAGGTAAATATATATGCAATAAGAATCGTGAGCTATCTTTCAGAGTCCAATGTTTTATGATAATAAAGAATGACGAAAATGAAGAACTGAAAATGTGAAGAGAGAGATGAAAGAATAAGATTTCCACACTCAATAAAAATGTGCATAAATCAACGTGTAGATGACTCTCTTGCTTATATCGTATAGTAAAAATTCTCCCTTCCCGTTAAAGGAAAAGAAAAAGATTAGAAGTGTTAGCGAGAGAGAAGTGATTTCCTAATAGATAAAGTATAAAGTAGTAGAAATGTGAATAGACGAATATTGAATGTGGAGTTCATTAATCAACGAAGGTCTCAGGATGACAGGATACAGTATAGGAATATTTAGGGCACTTAATTCATTATTAATGATTACCTAGAAAATGCATTGATTCATTGAAATACTCGAGCCGATTAGTGGACACTCGAAGTGGCACCCGCGGACACGTTGCTGTAATCACAACAAAATCAGTTGTGCCAACAACAACAACAACATCACATATTATTTCCAAACCCTATAAGATGTGGTTAAAAGATTTCTGGATATTGAGAAACATGGCTTTAGAAATGAATCATTTAATGTCTACATAGATAACAGTTGTGTCTATTTATATGAAATTGTCTCTGATATCCAGTAATCTTTCTTTAATATCTTTGTTAAAAATAATTTCATTAAAAGAAAATGTGTTATACAGGTATCAGTGATAGAGTGGATGATGGAGTGATGAAATTAAGCAAAACGTTTAAAAAATTTTTCCATTTAATAGGAAAGTGTTTTTCTGTCATTACAAAATCTCTTGTCACGTCAAAGCATTTTAAAATCATAGTAATATCAACACAAACAATCTCCGCAATGTACACAGCAAAATAAAAAAAAAAATATATACTTGATTACAACTCATAGACAAACCAAAATGTACGTAAAGAATCGTGTAAAATCAAGTAATATACCTTCGTATATGCGCGAAGTCAAATGAGACGTTTCTTTCTTGCTTGCCAGGAAACTATTTCCAGACGTGATGCTGTCTAAATTTACACTGGACTATGTACGCATACGTATTTCGAAGCGAGAGATAGATATAATACTAAACTCAAATAAACGCAAAATATTAGAAAAGCTACTTACAAAGCTACTTTTTTGTACAAAAGTTGAATTAAATGTCCGTCTCTCGATTGATTAATTCCAATGTTATATAAAATTTTTTTACATTATTCGCGCAATACAAAAATCAATAAAAGCTACGTAATAGTAACATTTTCAGTTTTAATCCCCGAAAAGACGCTTTCCAAGCTCCATCATGCGATGATTCCGACAGACGATTAACGCGCCGCTCTTTTTCAGCACCGGCGCGACGCTGTCGTCGGCCTTTTCCAAGTGGCATAGCAGATCCTCGAAGGCGGACTTGACGTTCGGCTCCAGACCACCGATCCTCACTCGCTTCAGCGTTTCAATGATGTCTTCCACCCAGCCGGACTCTACCGTGAACTGCGACAGCCAAGGTATCACTTGCAACACACCAGCCATCGTCTGCATACCCAGAAACCAGAGTTCCATCAACTCCATCCAGTGTTCCTTGTATGACATGGAGACTACAAGCTCGGTAGGGTCGTTGCTCTCATCGATGATGTACGCATCCCACAAGAATCTTATGGTGGCCTGAATGTAACGGCATATGGAGAAATCATTCTTCTTAATACGTTTCGCCTGTTGCTTCATCAGCAATAGACCTAGAACTGCCAAGTGACCGTGCAGCACGAGATTCTCCGGGATCTGTTTCAACTCCGGCAGATTATTGTAGATGAACTTCAGCAGTGAGACGAACGTCGGCGACTCTTCTACCAACTTGGATTCTAGCACGGTGATGTTCATCAGGACGTTACAGATGGACACCATCGCGGTTCTGGAGTCCTTCATTTCCTCCAAAACATGCAAATCCAGCTCTTCCGTACGATTTCCATCTTGCAGAAGTTTTAGACGCTCCGATCTCGGCACCGGTGGCTTCTTATAGTGCACGATAGTCCAATGATAAGATAGGCACTCGAACAGAACCTCGTCCTGCTTGTGCTGAAGGAGAATTTTCCTGGCGGTTTCTTCCACGGCCAGATAACATAAAGCGGGCAACAGCAATCTCAGTATGTCGACCTCGCTCATTGGATCATGAACGATCGGTTCGCCGGTCGATGTCCCTTCGTCCGCTTTAGCCTTAGACTTGGCCTTCTCAGCCATCTTTCTGTTTCGATGAGCATAAAAAGTATCGTTGGCAACCGTCAATACATACGGTAACACGGCGTAAACTTGAGGACGCATCGCGCTCGTTTCTTGCGCCAGCCAAGCTGTAAGTACCCGGACAAGGGCGCATACAAAAATCTTTTCTTTCACATCTGTTAACGCCTTCATCTTCGACACGGAGCTTAACAGACCGATAACTGCCGCGAAGGCGCCCTTCAAGGCAGTGTACAATGACTGTTTTTCCTTCTGTTCTAAATCCAGCTGATCCGTAACGATGTAGCTGATCGAAACCTCGAGAATGACAAAGCATGCCGTGATCAAATCGGCGTTAGCGACCACAGTCCTGAGCTGTTTGTCCTCCAACTGCATCCTGACTTCGATCGATGCCAATTGAATGAGTAATAGGAAATAAATCTTTGGTTTCTCCTTGTCGGCCATGGCCCAATCCGCTCCCAACAAATCCATCATCACAGATGTGAGTTTCAAGGCTGGATCGCGCTGCTTCTTGCTTATTTTCGATCCTAGAATATCGCTCAGGCCTTTGTGAATACTTAGCGGCCAAGATTCCTCCTTCGCGGTTGGGAAAGAAATCACATCCTTCCTGCAAGATTGCAATAGAGCCTGCAGGATGGTGCACAGCTCGAATTTCCTCTCCGTGTGATCGGTTTCGAAGTCCAAGGCTATTTTGTTCATTATCGTGTGGAAAGGTGCGGTGTCTGTCGAATCCCAGGCTTCCGGCCCGAAATTGTTGACCAACGTGACGAGGATATTCAACGCCTCGTCTGTTTGAAAGCTCTTCTCCGCGTATATGTCGCACATCTTTGGAACAGCTTTCTGCTCGAGCAACGCTTTTTGTCCAGGAGAATGTTGCGCGATACATTGCAAGCAAGTATAGGCTTCACTGACGATGATTAGCGTGTCGTCAGGCGCGTCCTCGTCAGCCTGCGACACTATCTCGAGAAGTGCCGGGATATGTCCCACCATATCCGGATGAGAGGCCAGCTCGGGTTCTCGGCAGAACGCGGAAAGGACGGACAATGCCACAGATTTGTATACCTGTGGCGGACAGTCCATGGGTACGCTTTTGGTAGACAGCAACTTTCTGAGGAACTTCGCTCCGATGGCTTCGAAGAGCATCCTTTTGGCTGCGGGAGTACAATCCTTGGCGTCCACGAGCTTGGTGACCATAAACAGCGCGGCAAACTTCTCCGAGTCTGTATCCACCGCCTTTAATACGGCCACGCATTTTGCAACGCCCTCCGGTATACTCATAATGTCCTCGATTATTACAGCAAAGCAAAAAAAAAAAAAAAAAAAAAAAAAAAGAAAAAAAGAAAAAAGAGAAAAAGACGAGACGCCTGTCTTCAAGTTGAACACCGACGATGCGACGTGCGTTTTTTTATATTACTTTTTCAGCGCGACGTATCACGATATCATCGATGATGTGTCACGACGTAGCGAGAAGAGACTTTCGGAAACGTCTGTCGTTCTCTGGTAGGCGTCACCGGCTATCGCGTATATCATCCGTCGAGTAGCATAGTCGAGAGCCAACTGGCAGAGCTCCCGGAGAACGGCCCTCTCGAGGCTGCCTAGCCTTGCCCTTTGACACACTCACCAAGGCGGCCAAAAATAACCGTCGAACGATCGCACACGCGTGGAACACACGTGCATGTTTCGCAGGCCGCAGTTGCTCCTGTCGTTCAAAGTATTCCTTGGAAGCGCCGATATCGGGAATTCCGGTCGATGATAACCTCAAAATTATCTTCCGACCAAATAATGTCGGAGCGATACCTCCCGCATGCGTCCTCTAGAATCTCATCGATTATTTACTCATCTGTGATCTTTAACAGAGCGATATTCTCTTACGATAAATTCTGTTACGCGATCAAAAGAGAAATATCTTAAATCTTAAATAGGTTATACGCAAAACACATACCACAAGGCGTGACTAATGTCCGCGCGAACTTTGCCCACGCTGCGGAATTTTCCACGAGTCAATGTCAATTTTTAGCTGCACTTTCTTGCACCTTTTGCATATATATACATTCGCGTTAAAGTTACGAGCAGAAGATGCAGCTAAAACGAAAAAAGATTATCCTAGGACCCTGGAGAGGGTACAAGACGACGATGCCGAAAATAGCCGCCGCACCGTAGAAGAAAGCGGGCTATATCAGGGAGTCGGCTCATATTACACGCGAGGAGGAGGGGTAAAAGGATACGACTTCTATTCTTGCGACATGTCACGATGCGAGTATCCATATATACATACGTAGGTAGGTAAACGTCGTGGGAGAGTGCGACTTGCGCGTGTAAAGCAATGCTGCGAATACACGCTCGCGTTATCTCTCGCAGCAACAGCTGTAGCAGCGGGATTTAATATTATTCGCGAGAAAAATACCGAGAGCGAGTCACGATTGGGGGGTGGAGATTTGGGAGAAGGGGGGAGGAGAGCGAGGGGGAGATTTAAGGTTAGAAGTGTGTCTCTCGTACCTTGCGACAAGCCTGATTGTCCACCTTCCTGGTTTCCACCAGTGTATTGTCCAGGTCGAAGAAGATTGCGCTCAAAGATAAGAAGGATTGCTGATTGTGTTGTCTGCGGAACAGAGTTTCCATCGCTATTTCTCTAGGACTGTAGCTTCCGATCGACTGCGCTCGTAAAGGACACGTGATTGTGTCTTTCATAAATTGTAATGTCATCGACTTAAGAATATATAGACAGCATTAGCTAGCCTATATTGATATGAACAAATGATGATGGGGTGGTGGGAGACGCCACTGACGTCGTGGTCGTAGGTCGCATTGTAATTAGAAATAAAACTAATCTCTAATCTATATCAGAGACTTAAATAAATAGTGCGCTCCCATTGCAGGTAATAAAGATAACATTAGTAAAAGAAGATAATACAGAGTCAAATGTTCTTTTCTAATCCGATTCAAATTAGATTGCTTGTCAAATTAGAAAAATATCTGATTCTCTTATTGTTTTCTCTTAACAATATTGTTTTTATACCGTCTATATATAAGTTTATGTGTTTTACACATCATGGAGCGTTGTTTACATATGTCCGAGCCATGCCAACAGAATTATTCGAAGCACATCGAAATCAGTGTAAATTGTATCAAGAATAACATGCTCCGTCTTTTCATATTATGGCTACGTTGAACACTTTATATTGTTTGGCCAGATAGGATGGAAACAATAGAAATATATCAAAGAAATACTGAAAGCTCTTGAAAGAAATTTCAACATTCTGAGGCCCATATCAGACAAAATAAAGTGCACCTCTGTCTGACCGCCATATTCGGTCAAGTATGTAGATTATTTACTGATTGGCTGACATTCTTTTCACTAAAAATGGCAGAACCAATCAGAACATTTCAATGTTGTAATCATAGCATAGACATAAGCTGGGAGACGCTAGAGATGTTTCGAAGTAATTGATTGACTAATCAGGAAAAAAGATTAAATATTTCTTTATCTGGTTGGTTAATACATATCCATGCGCATGCGCGAGGAAAAGCTTGCTAGAACACTTCATGTTGGTTCATGTTAAGGTGCCTTTACATGGCAGCGTCGAGCGTCTGCGTAGAAAATTGCGCAGAATCTAATTTCAGCCTAGAATCTATCTCTTTTAAATTCTGCGCATTTTTCTGCGCAGACGCTCGACGCTTAACGCTGCCATGTAAAGGTACCTTTATGCATGCCATGTGACATTTAAAGCTGCTTGGCGGTAAAGGTCAAAGCTTTTTGGCGTTAAGGTATTTTTCAGCAACAGCGCGATACAACATTTATCGTTAAAATGGTATCCACCGCGTCCACCGCGTCAACGGTGAACGTACAAACGGAGGATGAGTTGGACGAATATACTCCGGCGAAGTTGATCAAAGCACTAGAGGTAAGCGTCGCGCGAAATTAACTTAATCATGACATCATGCGTAACCGACAAAATGCTTTCATGTCCATACATGTTTGATTACATTCATTATTTTTGTTTTGTCTTTACACGTTACTTGTCACCGCACAGAAAAATGGCATTACAGCCGGGGATATTAAGAAGCTACAGGACGCCGGTTACTATACCGTTGAGTCGATAGCATATGCGCCAAGAAAGGATATCATAACGATCAAAGGTATCAGCGAGGCCAAAGCGGACAAGTTGCTGCAGGAAGCCTCCAAGATCGTTATGCTGGGCTTTAAGAGCGCCACAGAAATACATTCGACGCGTGCAAACATCGTTTACGTTACCACCGGTTCGAAGGAATTGGATAAACTGTTAGGTGGGGGAATAGAGACTGGCTCTATTACGGAGATCTTTGGAGAATTTAGATCAGGAAAGTCTCAGTTGTGTCACACCCTTGCTGTAAATTGTCAGCTACCAATCTGTATGGGTGGCGCAGAGGGAAGATGCCTCTATATAGACACAGAGAATACTTTTAGACCAGAAAGATTGATAGCGGTCGCTGAGAGGTACAAGATCAGTGGAAATTCTGTTCTCGACAATGTTGCTTATGCCAGAGCTTACAACACTGATCATCAGACACAATTACTAGTTCAAGCCAGTGCCATGATGACAGAAGCCAGATATGCTCTATTGATTGTTGATAGTGCGACTAGTCTCTACAGAACTGATTACAGTGGCAGGGGTGAGTTAAATGCTAGGCAAATTCATCTAGGGAGATTCCTCAGGATGCTACTGCGACTAGCAGACGAACACGGGATCGCTGTTGTTATAACGAATCAGGTAGTTGCACAAGTTGACGGCGCTGCTAGTATGTTTGGTGGCGATCAGAAAAAACCGATCGGTGGTCATATCTTAGCACACTCGAGCACAACAAGATTGTATTTGCGTAAAGGCAGAGGAGAAAGTAGGATATGTAAGATATACGATTCGCCCTGTTTGCCAGAAAGTGAAGCGACGTTTGCTATAAACCCAGATGGTATAGGTGATGTACAAGAATAAACTTGTTTAATCAAATAGCATAAAAACGCAATATATACAGAATGCGATTTATTCTTTTTATTAATTCATTTGACAAATGTTTTTCTTGCGCGAATTAAATATCATTATATATCTGTTAAAGAGAAATTAAAGGAATAATTGAAGGAGGGCGAGACAATAACAGTTCAATGGAAAGTTTAAGTCAATTATTAAGTTAATTAGAATTAAGAAGAAACTAGAGATGTACAGTATATGTTTCTTACTAATTCTATTAATATATCTTTCTTAAAAGACTCTATATGACATTGTAATATCTAAGGTTTTGATAAATATAAAGAATAATTATATAAGGCATTATTATATTTCATTTCTCTTAAGCAATTGCTATGGATTAAATTTTTAAGGAATAAGTAATTAATATTGCATTTATTCAGATAATTTATGATATATTTTGATAAATTTCATATCGTATATATGCATAAACGTTTATTAAATCTATCAACACTTGAAATTAGGAAAACTATATGCCATATCGCCGATTTAGATAATGCGAGCACTTTTGCCCCTAATTCATCATCCAATTTGTCCCCGTCCTATTCATCCCCAGTGCCATCTCCAACATACTTAATGGTATGTAAAATAACTAATGTAAACTCTGAATATATTGTATAAACAATATATGCGCTAAATAAAAGGGCGCGTGCGGTTTAATGATGCATTTAATTTAATATATAAAAATGATTTAAAATACTTTTTTTATATTTTTGTTCTTAAAGTTGAATATATTTATAAGTAGTTATATTCTTTATTCTCACAAATGTAAGTATCAAATAAAATAATGTTGCAAGATGTCTACATAAAATATTGTAAAAAAATAGATTTATTATAAAATATTGTATTGTTGATTTTTATATATCTCGTTAATTTGATTTGTCTAAAAATGGTGCATATTATTACATAATTCGTTATACATTATACAATTAACATATTTTTTATAGAGCTCCTGTTATGACAGATTTTCACAACATTATTAATTTACAAAGATGGAAAGTTTCTCACATTGTCCACACTAATCAATCCATAAAAGGACAACTTAATTTATGATTTATGTAATCGCTTTTTAGAGATCAAACTTTCAGGACACCGTATATTAAGTTAGTTTTTCTTTTATTGGACCGCGTTCGAAAACATTACCCGTGTGTACACAAACGTCGTTTTATCTTTGTTCAACTTTCAGTAAATAACAAAGAACGACGCTCGGTGCACATGGGTGACGTTCTCGAACGCAACCTGAAATATATATATTGTACACGTTTCTATATTTATATAAAGTCTATAGCGCGATTCATTACTAGAAAGTATCACTTATCACTTTGGAGGCCACCTAAGTGACTTATAACGGCAGGTTTAATCGGTTATGGATCCATGAGGTTCACCGCGGAAGCTCGGAGATTCAATTGATATTCCCCGAAGAGCATGGCCGCTAACCATCTGTACTGCTCGTCCTTGGATGTTCCTGCCAAGATGTTACCGAAATACGGGCTATCCTTACATCTAGAAAGGTAATTAAATGTCTGTCTCGTTCTATCACGAATATTGATTTAGGATAATGAACTTTTTAAAATGTATATCTCCCATCAAGTTATAATGAATAATTAATTATCTATTGATATAAATTCTTACCTTGTAGGATTTTTGTTTTTTACGATGAATGTGACGGACCAGCTGTGACATAAGAAATACATTCTGGTAAGTATATTTTTCGAGGATCGCATTATAATCATATTAAAGTATGTAATTTTTCGTATTAGATTTTTTTACCCCATCTGTGGATTGCGTTTAGGCTCGTGTCCCAAGTACCAAACAATGTCCTCTATCTTCCACTCATGAAGTTTTACGGAGCACACCTTGTCTTTGTAACAGCAGAGCTTTGCCTGGCTGAATTCGAAGAGATAGTTCTTCAGGTTCTTCGTCTTGGTATCTGCGAACTTAAGTTCTCCGGAGATCGTCATAGGTGGCTTTACCTATATATATCACATACAGAAAAAAGATGAAGCATGATTAATGTTGATTAAACCGTATCCTGTTTTCGCAGTGCGTGCGAAACGCATCTTTCTTCCCGCTTTTGGAATCATGCAATTTGATCCATATAAAAGAGCTTGTTTTATGCCTTGAACTCACGCAGAGCTATTATAAATTTAGATCGTGAGAATTGCAGGACAGTATTTGCGTACGTATCATGTTTACGAACTTCATAAATTTTATTATGAATTTTATGCGAATTTTTTATCCGTTTCTCTATATCGTACGCACCAGAGGCACGATATCCTTGTACAATTGGTCTTTTTTCAGGATTAGGACATTATCCTTCCTATCATCCGGATCCCAGTATCCCCATCTCGCCACCACCTCCAGGACACGTTCGTTGTGATGCAACGGCCGTTCCAGCGCGCCGGATAGCGTGTATTCTTCTAGACACAACTCATGAACCGGTGAATTGGTTTTTTCAGCGAGTTCCCGGCACACGTCAAACGCAGTCTTTTGAGGCCCGATCTAATTAAATTGATTAATTAGAAATACATAAAGGAAAGGCTATATTATGTATACATAGCTAAATTTTGATTATTAGCAGGAATTCAGAAATCGTCGATAGATCCTCTTCGATTTATCCAACAAATTTTGCGAGAAATCTGAGAATGAGAAACTGTCGATTTATCAAGGAAAAAGTTGGAGGAATAAATAAGAAACAAGTGGAGAGTACTGATTAAATCGAGAAAAGATCCTTACAGTAACATTTACGCATTCCCCGTCTGGCGACAGAATGTATATCCAGATCTTCAGATCTCCTGAAGGCGCGCCTCGCAGTCCATTGTTGGACACATGATGTTTTTCCAAGACCTCCAGCATTTTTGCCTCCTTGGCCAGATCAGCGGGCGACAGTTGATAGAGTTTCGGATACAACCTGATGAGATCGCCGACGACCTTGGTCTCCGCGCGGTTCCACTCTTCGGCACTGTTTTCACCGGCGTGCATCAGGGTCGGGCCCCAAACAGCCGACAGATTCTCGGCAGTCATCAAGTTCCTGGCGTTCTGCTGACTAAGACCATGAAGGTGCGCCAGGATCCGACGAAGCGTCGCTGATGTCACAGGATTGAGCGTGGACAGTAACTTCCGGTAAGTTGCAACTCTATTTTCCTCACTGGTCGAGTCTGCAGAAACAAGTGCGGATACTGCTTTAAAGCTAACAATTTATAACAACAATTTTAAATATTTATACAATTTTCGGAGTGACACAGGATGTATTTTTACATAAACTTTTAAAAATGTTTTCTCTAACGTTAATAGCAATTTTTTTTTAATAACACTGTCTATATCGATATTCCAGATATTTTCACAACGATAAATCTGTTCTGGACAAATCTCGTTTGTTACCTGCGGTGAGGCAGAGTCGATCGTGTATTTTGGCGGGGAACAATGGATCCGGTAAGTCCCGTAGAAATCTTCTAAGAACCGTGGCAACGTCGTGTTCCGTATACGAATTCCGTGTGATTTGCGTGGCCCATGCGTCTCGTCTGAAAGCCTCCAGCAGCTTTACTACGGCACTGCTCGATCCACTGCGACGATAAATGCCTTCCGACATCATGCCTGAGAGGAATAAAGAGGTCTTGTGTGAGACACACGTTCGATTGAATTACAATAATATAACGTCGTTCAGTAATGCAATCAGAATTCTCTGGAGGAACTTAATTATCGTGCAGGACGTTTCCCAAGTGTCATTAATCTTAATGATAGCGGTGACGCGAATTTAAATTTCATTGCGGTATACTATACAGGATGTTTCGCAACTTTTGTTATCGAGAAGATAATTATACATAAAAAAAAAAATAAATCGAAAACGTGGAATATATTTTCTCTTTTCTTATACGAAGCATTTTCGAAAAGATTGATCTTAGAAATTAATAAGTTATTGACCATCAAACGGGACGCATTCTCAAACAAATTCCACAAAGTTATTATTCTCGTTCGAGGTAATTACAAGTTGATAATTCATTAATCACCATGCGCATAGATAAAATTGACGCATTTGTCCAAGATGACAGGCACATTGTCTTGCGTGATCTGCTGCTGTTCTAAGGCAGGGCCGCAGTTGGTGGCCGCCTGATAAAGCGCGTGTCGCCAAGCGGTTGCCTCGTGGGTCCCCGGTGTAGCGATGTGCAGGGCGCCGCTACTCCCTGCATCTACAACTACAATCGGAATAGCCCCGCATCCGGCAATCGGTCCTTCCTGTTCCCGCAACACTGCAATGTCATAAATCGATTAATATTTATGTTGGAATCGTAAACGTAAATAATTATTTTCCTTTGTTCATTTTCAGTACGGCAATACGAAGAAAGACTCGAATTATATCATTGCAGAATTTATCTCATAAATCACACTTTATAATTATATTTTTTCTATTTCATATATATATATATATATATATGATTTTTTTGTAATTTCTATATATATTTTATAATTAAGATTTCAAAATTCGCTTCTTATGTAAAGAGTAAAAAAATTAATGAAATTATAATTTTAACAATCCAATTTAAGCTTCCTTGATTTCTTTGATAATAATGATTCTTGAGAACGATGTATAATATTAATAACATTTATCTAAATTAGGTCATACAATATGACTAAAAGATGATTCTGTACTTTTAATCAAGCAACTTGTATTACATTGAATCATTCATTGATAAAACGACAATCAAACTCGTTTATTATCGTAATTAGGGTATCGCATCTTTCGCGTCTCAATCGCGAGATTAATTGAGTCGCAATAATTTCACTGATTAAGATTGATTTCAAGGCAAGTCCCTGATATTAATTATAAACTGAATAAATACCGATAAGTAAATGCAATAAAAATACTTTGAGATTTAACAACATAACAACGTGAATTCATTAAAGTAAAATTAATTTTTATCTTCCATATATATATTATATATATATATAATTATAAGATTATAGATTATCCATTTTTTGTATGTCGATCAATATTTACATTAGTAGTTTAATTTTTTTTTTTTTATAAAGCTTTTAGCCGTAACTTACCGATACAACGTGCTTTCCGCAAGTCCACATATTCAAAATTTATGGCGAAAGCAGGTTCGAAGGATTTTGTGTAAATCAAGGTTCTTTGTTGCAGAAGAACCCAAGCCGGGAACCACGTACCTGTTACGCCTTCCTGAAAAAATATAACAAAAACATTGTAATTGTCGCGAGGTAAAAGAAGAGAAGAGAGAGACAGAATACGTTTGACATTTTTTATTTTTGTCAATGACAAAAAAAATGTTGGACGATTACCATCCAATGAATACGAAATATCCACAACGTTCGTGAAATTGTAGAAGAAGAATTTGCGTGTCAGCATATGGGTTTTCACTGATTTCGCAAACGCGAACAGTTAGCAAGAAATGAAGTAAGTAATCGAAATTTTATTACAAACTTTCTTTTCTGCGCTAAAATGACTGTATCTTTAATTATTTTTTATTTACAACTACCGTTGTAAAAAGAACGTTGATATTAACAGTTATATTACTAAATAACGGATGAAATAAAGAGAGAGAGAGAGAGAGAGAAAGGATTTTGACATACCTTAAAAGACGGTTGAGATAGGCTTGTAAAATTATTATAATAGATTAATATAAAACTATAGCATATATAATAAACATGCACACATACAAATATGGAGATAATCAATTATAATACATAATAGAAATTTTCATGTGTATGTCCTTTTTTTATTTTTATCTAAATTTTGTTTTTTCTTTTTTTTATATTAGCATGTCTCGAATAAATTACAATTTCAATTACTTTAAATAAAAAACAAAAAGAATAAGAGAGAGATCTTTAATAAAAATATTCTTTTTTCTCTGCAAAATTTATTTATTACTTTGATTAAAGATTAACATATATAAATTCTTTACATTTTTTCAATTGTTAATTTCAATTATTAATTTTGGTTAATAAATGATTGAAATTGATTAAAATGAGTAATCAAAACGTTTCCGCATACTATTATCGAAATACAATATGATTCACTCTCGATTTTATTTTGCGATCTGACTTGATTTAACCTCCGATTATCCGGATTTTTATGGTTTTTATTCATCGTTTAATAATCGAGAGCTTTCAATATTCTTCAATTTCTGAAATCTTTTATACACGGTTTATCTTCTTTCATACATACCTTTAAATAAGCCCAACCTGCTCTAGTGAGATCGGCGGTGTATCTCGTAGGGAAGACCGGCGTGGTGGCCTCGAGGATCCTCTGTGCCCAGATCCGTCTCTCAGCGATACCTTTCGCGTAGAAAACGTGCACGTTTGGTCTGCCCGCGCCGCTAATCGCTACGCAATGCACCGTCTCGCCGTCCACGGTTCTGCACACATTTCAAAATTGCCTTCATGAAGTAATTGCGAGCGAAATAATGACGAGCTAGCCATGATCGCGCGTACGATGAGTCAAAGAGAACGTAGAGATAACGCTAACATAAAACTAAAAGAGATGATCTAGCGCCAAGTCACGCAATTAACAGCTGAGACGGATGATGTATCAGTACGCGAGCCACTTAGTTGAGAGTACCTTAGATTCTCGGATCTGGACCAATGGAATTCTTAATAGGTTTAATCAATATACAGATATACGCGTCGCTATGGCGAAAACTGCGCATTTATAAAGATCATGGATTTTTATCGGGGTTAACTCGGGAATATTTTTCCGTGGCGTGTCTTATTGCGGCAGGAGTTGATGATTGCTTGGAAAAAGCTGAATGGAAAAGAGCTGTTGATAATTCTGCGTTTCAGGAGAGTCGCACAAGGAATAATTTATCACTCGACGACGCGACCAAGGTCAGATGGTTACGCTCGAGAAAAGCTCTCTCGTGAGATCCTTTTCTTCCCGTTTAACAAAGAGGACCTTGAGACCTCTCTCGTAGATAGCGACGCCTGCGAGGGGAATGCGTGTCTGGCCGGCGTTTTAACACTTGGAGTCGGCTCGATATAAATGTATGCCGAGCGAGAATGAGTCACACATTATATTATTCGAACATAATAAGCTATCTGTGAATTGAGATTAACATCTATAATATTCGTAATCGGGAGAAAGCGTGGGATATCTCGGTTATCCTGTAGAATAAACAGATGCATTTTCGACGATAATCGGATAAAATAATTTTGTATGATAAGTCGGATTAAAAAAGTTAATTCTTGTTCTGTCAAAGAGTGCGTAGAAAAATTATCATCATCGCCGAGCATATATTGTACACTATTGTAGTGTACATATCATGTTTATAAAATAAAAAAAAAATCGCACTCACTTGACATCCTGAAGCAGATGAATACTGTGCACTGTATCCAGTTCCATGACCTCTTTTAGCGTAGACATACTCTTGTCAGTATAGAATGATAATTTCCGATCGAGTAACACTGCCGCTCTCGGCACGAGGTCCTTGGTTCTCTCGATGCCCATTCCCGGCCTCCGCAGAAAATGATGATATTTTTAATTAACACTCTGATTAATGTAGTCGCTCGATTTAAACCGACTGGTGTTATTCGATCATCAAAATTACATTAGTATTAATCGCAAACGATTATTAAAATCACATTAGAGAATCTTCTTCTTATAAATGTTTATTTAATATATTTTTCTTAATCATCTATAGAAAGATTTTGTCAATGATATCAATACAACTTTTCGCTAAATTTGAATGTTGCAAAATGTTCTAAATTAATTTTTCTAATTCTCGCAAGCACAGTGAACGGTTTGATTTGTTTGCAGAAAATCTGGGACTAGAGAGAGAGAGGCTCGTTAAATATCTCTCGTAAGTTTACGCTGCTCCTCACCTGTACACCATTCCTCTGTGTGTGACCGGATTGTGCGGAACATTGACCTTTGGCCTCTCCATTCGCAATGACCTCGAGCCGGACTCACCGATGTGCTCGCGAGTTCTGGATAACAATTTACTGCCGCTCTTCACAAAACTAATCACGTTTGGTCTGATGGCATGCACGGTGGACTCGTGTCGCAGTTTTTTCAGTTTTTGTATCACACTCACTTTACGATTCTCTTCGGCGATCCTCGGCGTGCCCGACAAAGGGCTAGTAATATTTCCCTCGACGTTACACACACTGGTAGGTGTCGTTGTCGTTGTCATCGTCATCGTCGTTGTTGTCGTCGTCGTCGTCGTTGTCACAGCCGATGAAGAAATCGAAGAATTGTCTGTAGAAGGAATCCTTATGGAAGGTTTTCTAGGAGGAACTGCAGGTTGCTTTTTAGTCACCAAGTGTGCCAGTTTCGGCAAGAGAGGCGGATTCTTACTCGACGCTTGAATCTTGTCGGGCTGTTCCATGCCTTCCGGTACGTCGTACTCGTTCTTCGGAAGAGAATCGAATCTCTTGGGTGGCTCCGGAGGTGTCGAACTGATGCCGGTGTGCATCAAATCCTCGTCCTCCTGCTCCTCTTCGGCGCTCTCGCGGAAATCGAGTGTGCTGTCGGCACTGCCGGACGAATCGTTGGTAGCCAACAAAGTCTCCAGTAGCATCAGATCATTGTTCTCGTAATTGCTGTAGACGTTCTCATCTTCGGGTATTCTCGTGAATGGATCAAACTCGAAGAGCAAGGACTTGCTACTTTGCTGCCTAGTATCCGAAGAAATTATTGTTGATTGTTGCTGGGAATCGATCTTGGACGGTGACAGATTTTCGTAGAGAGAATTTTGAACAGAAGCCTGGCTCTCGTTGGACGCGCAAGAGGTTCGATCCAACGTCGATATCTCCCTCTCGATGGATTTTTCCAAGCTTTCCTCTTCTACGCTAGATATTCTGTCCACTTCATCGACATTCTCGGCTTTAGTACTGGGCGTGGTGTCGTAGAAAGTCCAAGAGTCCGATCTCGACAGTTTCTTGGCAGAGATTTCAGATCGGTCAAGCGACAGACTTACATTGACGTCGGACAAGTTCAGGCTTTGGTCGGAATCGCTACCCTATTTAAAACGGAAGGATATAAGTGGAGATTTTTTTTTATTTATCGATTAAACGGAACAAAACTGATTTTTGTAAGCATTTCTAGATTGATAGTTGAATGTCTGAGTAGCAATATTGAAACGAGACAACAGAAATAATTCAAAAAAAGAATCATGAGAAGAAAGCAAGACCTAATTTACCTGATTTCGCGCGAAGCTGAGGAGACTGAACGACTTGGGAAAGTCCCGCTCGACCTTGTCGGACACTGTGGAGCTGAGAGTGTCGTATAGGCCGCTACTTCCCGATGTGACGGACTGCAGCTCGTCGTAGATAGACTCGTCCGGAAGTGGAGGCGGCGGATAAACCGGCGGCGGTGGGCTGTGTCTGGCGGATAAATCTTCCTCGTTTTTCACACTCTTCAGATTGCCGCTTAGCGGACTGTAGAACGAGATGCTACTAAAGATGTCATCGGTCGGCATCGACACGCATCTGTCCTCGACCGGATCCTTAAGCTTCTTCTGGACGCTATCTTGGCTGACTACATCGTCCTGATTCAGGGACGACAGTCGTCGTGTCAGGAGATTCTTCACCGATCTCTCCAACCGCATGCTGGCGTTCCGCGTGCTGGAGATGACGGCGCGTCCCTTCACCGTCATTTTCTCCGAAATCTCATCCTTCAACTGGCGCGAACTCGTGCCGAGATTGCGGAAGAACTCGTGATTGCCGCGGGTGCTCTCGCCGGCCGAGCCGCTGGTCGACCTTTGATCGTCGCTCTTCTCGGATTGACCGGACTCGCTGGTCGGGCTGCTGGAACGCGCCATCGGCGAAGTGATCGGCACCGGAATCCTCCGGGGCGCCGGTATCGGCCTGCTCTCGGTCAGGATCGATCGCGGTTTCGGTATCGGTTTCACCTCCATCGTGGAGGCCGATTCTTCCAATAGGCTCCAGTAATGTCGCTCCAGAAAGAGAGTTTCCGGTATTCTTCGATACTAACTCATTGATCCTGAGATATATGAGAGTTTCTCTAATCTTTAAGCGGTTCGAACTGATATAAATTATAACTGATATAAGCTTATCGGATAAAGGGATGATATGAGCAACCAGATGATGAAGCAAACTTTCTTCTTCTTTTTTCATTTTGTTTTATTACTCTAGTAGAACTCTAGTTCTCGTAAAAAAGAAAAGTGCTTTTCAGAGTTCAAACGAGGGAACTGGGTCTCCCCGTTTTTAACAGAGTACCGTTATTAACCGGATCTCTCGTCTATTGTTTGCTTCCAGGATTAATCAAATTGTTATTTCTCCACGCTGGACGCATGACAGAGCAAACGAGCGACGCAAACAGAAAGGAAATTATGAATTGTCCCAGAATGAGTCATTGTTCCGAAAGCCGATACCGACGCCCATAGTTTCCGGCTTCTATTCCAACTGACCGGCGAGACAGTGTCGCGTCCATCGTTCTAATATTTACGTTTTAATTCCGCACCGAAATTATATCCAATATATTGTCGCGCCTATTTGGTCTATCACCTATACTTTCCACATTTCAAATGAAGTCAGCCCGTACTATGTAGAGTGTTACGTAAAAATAGATAGATTATGGATGCATCACAAGTAGTGGTTTTGAATAAATTATGTTTAAAATACAGAGTTTTACATGTCGCTTATGTTACGTATATTATTCGTTTCTCTTTATTCGTTTCTCTAATATTTTTCTAATATTATGAATTTATTTTTTAGGGAAAAGAAGAGAGGAACGCAAAAAGTGCAGTGTACATGTGACGCGCTTGTTCCAACGAAAACCGTGAATCATATTCAACCGACGCATCAACAGATCATCAACAGCTTCTTGAATTACTTGTCAGAACTGCGGTGTAAACGATAAGAATGGCACGTTATCATTCAATAGGTTGAAACTTCCGCGAGATAAGAAGGATTTTCAGCGGAGAGCGGTGCTGAAGCAACGGACTGTTGATCGAGGTAAAACGAACAGAAGAGCTTTAATAGCGACTTAATGATCTTCGAGATGTCGAGACGAAATATTAAGCGTGAATCAATAATTCTCTAAATTTTAATTTAACGACTGGTGGCGCGCTACATTAGATATTACAACGATTTGTGACACGGTTTAGGTAGATAACAGGTTATATAATCGAATATTTTTGTCATTTGAGTTATACTATTTGAGATACATAGTTCGTTACGAAACACCTAGAAAGTATTGCAACCAATATAATTAACCGCACGTTGTGCGGGCTCTACAATGGATCTCGATAAGCGAATCGCGAATAATTTTTGCGCACACTAATTATTATATCAGAAACACTTAAACAGGTGTCTCTCATATCTCGCGGACGAGGAAACGTTTCTCCAAATATCAATATCATTATAAGCTCGATACATATCGCACCTTATTATAAATTTGAATAATTTAAAGAACCGAATTTTGCAAAAAAAAAATTTTTTTGAGCGGTACTTTAATATTGATATCAAATCGAAGCACGAATCGCGCGAATAATTTCTCTCAAAAAAAAATTTAAATTAATCAAATAATAATTATATTTAGTTATAATTATAATTCGGTCACTCGATCCTTAATGAAAGGCTGTGATCTCGTGAAAAATATTTGGAGAAATGTCTATCTTTTGCAAAAATCAAAATTTATCAATTTATAATATATCGCTAATCAAAATTAATATTGCAACGAGAATTGATAAGAGATCTATTATCATAGATAAAATGAGTGGCAAATTTTCGGAGTAGTCTTTTTAAAATCTCTAGCGGCACGATTTATATTCGTATTAATAGGTTCCTCTTCAGAATAACGCACACGACTTCTCTCCCGAGAATCACGTCAGCCGGAGGCTAGAAATCCCGCTGTTCTTCTCCGTTAGTGACGCAGGTCAGAAACTTACCTGGGTCGTTGTCGTCGTCACGGTACAGCTGTCTCTTCCTGCGCGGCCCTTCCTCTTCTCGAACAATTGCTCCCGTTCCCCTCGCAATAAGTCCACATTAACTGAGATTACTGCATTTTATTTCGTTCTTTTTATTTGTGATCGAGAATCGCGGCGCTATGCGGGTCAACGTCTGTCTCTCGATCATTCATCCACGTTTCGTCCGCGATGTGGATTCATCGCATCTCCTTTTCACCAGCACGTGACTCATTATTATTCGCGCGCTCTCATCACGTACCCTATTATACACTAGTGTCGGGTCCGCCACTTCTTAAATTTGCGCATTTATGTATGTAAAACTCGCGCATTTAAATGATGAATAAAAGTTATACGATGAAATTGGCCGTATACGTTTTTTATAAAATCGTAAGAGAAGAACCGGATATCGAATCTTCTTCGGGAATAAAAATAACCGGCAACTCTAGTGCCGATTATAAGGTCAATGTACGCTATTTAGATAGCGCTTCTTTTAGTATCAAAATCAGAACGCAGACACACGAGTTTCCCACGATAGCAGAAATTGAACGAAGCGAGAGCCTAGTACCAGCTGGCCGGGAGCCGTTGATGAATTAAAGAGACACTCGGCGCGCGTGACAGCGAGCGGAGAAAGATGCGCGCGCGCGCACGTTTGTACGCACAATGCACACACACATATACGCACCACAAGCGTCAACAGGCGACCCTAGATTTTATAGTTTGCGCGAGCGCAGTTCTCTCCTTTCTCTTCTCCTAGAGGACATATAATCGTGGACGTATTTTTCAGGATGCCCCGTGCTCTCCGGAATGCGTCGACGGGTCTGCGTCTCCGTCCGAGCGCTACGATTTTTTTTACGCACACGAAACATCGTGCCCACGGACTTACGTCGCGGCGACGTTTAAGAAGATAAAAACGACGTGCGGCGATAAGATATAAAGAGCGGCCGAGAGCGACGCGTCATCGTTCGACTCGATGGCGCAAGTCGTGCCTCTGTACTGATGCGCCTCCGCTGAGCGGAGTCCGCTGTCCGCTCTCCGCTCTCGTCGCCCACACACGAGTATCCATCGCCATCGCTCCGCTGCTTCTCTTAGTGCGAGGATAGCGGAAGAGTGGGGGAGGGGGAGGTAACGGGGAGGCCAACGCCACCGACGGCGGCATCAACTGCAGCGGCTGACGCTGCAACTGCACGTGGAATGTGTTATCCATTGAAAAACTAATCTCTGTATAATACATAGAACGTAAAAGTCCATTAATTAGAAAGTAGAATTACTCGATTGGTGGGATTGATTAATAATTAATTATATATATAAACAATCTTTCATTCAAACTAATTGTAAGATATGTATAGTCTCGTTACAAATGGCGCAAAGTAATCTAGCTTCTTTCTGATGAAACTATATAGGTTTCTTTTTTAATCTTTTTTAGGATTTATACAATTAAAATTTAACTCTGGCTGTGTATAATGCCAATCTATATCTCGAGATCAATTATTCCATCGAAATAAATGCAGTTTACGTATAATAGTTTAAGTATAATAACTATAAATAAAAAATGACTTGAATTCCAAGAATGAAAAAGCAAACAAACATAATATTTTTATTGAAGTTCTTTAAAATTGAAATATTAATTTAATAAAATGGTAGAAAATGTGGCGGGAAAATAATATCGCTCTATAAAAGATATTTTAATGAAACCTTTATTAAGATTTTTATCGTGCCAAAGACAAATAACGACTTTGGCTATACAAACAGGTAAACGTTTTCCCGCCGAGAGTCTTCCATGCAGGTGCAAGCTATATATAATATATCACTATAGGATCTTAAAGATTAATATTAAAAAGATACAATAAAATCGCACAAACAAATGTTTCGTGTTACAAATATAGGAGAATATAAAGAGGAAATGCGAATTGTATATGTGTAACAATTAAAATAATATTTCTACTCATAACGAAAATACGGGATGTATCTATTTTCTAAATGGCAGCTTATTTTGCGCCGCGATTGTATAGATATCACTGACATTTTTTTTATTACAATGTCTCATTTTAGTCGATTTCGTTAAATTAACTACATCAGAAAAAGTCGATAAAAAAATTTTTTGAATTTAATTTTTCTCTCTCGATAAATTATCATTTTTGGACGAAATGCCATCAGTTGCACCTGCACTGTCGAGCGACTTGCGCGGGTATTTCTACTATCTTAAATCACAATGGTGACGACAAGTTTAACTATTTATTCGTTAATTAGTTCCTTAAGATTGATCGTTATATAGAAGCAGGTACGCACGCACGCATGCACGCATGTGTTAGTAGCCGTATACGTAAAAACGTGTGATGAAATGCATCCAATGATAGCCGATGATCTCTTGGTGAAGGTTCAATAACGCGGAATGATTTTGCAACACAGATTTAAAAACATATATAGTAATCAGTGGAGTATAATCAATGATTTTTGGGAGAGCAATTGTAAGAGACGTTTTTCCTATTTTTTTCGCGCATCGAGATTATCTTTGTTGGCATTAAAATTATTAAGAAGGGAAAAACAAGAATATATAATGAGAAGAAAATTAAATATACGAAGGAAAATATAGTGACAAAGTGAAAAGAAAGGAAGACTAAAAAAGAGATGTGAATTGTTATATGTACAAAAGTTATATAAATATAAATTGAATATACTTTTACATCTATATATATATATAATGTTATCTGAAGAGATTGGAGGAGAATATTTACTGCAAAATTTAAACAATATTTTTGTGCAAAGGTCAAACGATTCCGTTCGAGATTATCGACGTTCATCGGTTGAGAATCACACGAGGAAATTATATTCCCGCGAGCGACTCGCTTTTATTACGATTCTCCCTATCGTCATATAAGATTAATTTATATATCGCGATCGATTTGAATCGAAACGCGTAGACCCGTAAAGAGTACCTACTTTTCCGGCGCGACGCCGAACGCTTAGGCCATAAAATCGTAAAAAAATATTCAAGCGCGCGAGTTCGCGATACGAGTACACCTGATGTGCCGAGTACCTCCGATTTTTCTTGCCTTTTCTCCTTGCTTTTTTTTTCCTTTTTTGAGTTGCGGAGGCAAAGATTGGAACGCGCGTTTACTTTCGTCGTATACTTTGCGGAAAGGAGTGAGATCGCTCGCGGTTATCTCGAGTTAGGAGTCATCGTGAATGCGTGCGGTGCGTACACTGGTCGCGTGCTTTATATTTTTCGTTTTTTTCATAAAGAGGAACGATCGACGGAATATCTACTATTATGTCGGAACACAGAGAGATAATCTTTAAACAATGCGGTCAGCCTTCGACCGATAACGCAACTTCGCTTAAAGCCTTTTCGATGAAGAGAAATCGAGCTTTATATACATACGTATATATGTTTTACATCGTCGCGATGGAAAAAGCAAATTACTTCGATGTAATTAATTTATTTTCAATTATTTCTCGCTTATTTTTATAATAAATGCGTAACAGTTATGTACAACACAAAAATACATTTTTGTTAATTTGACATATTTTTGCTAGTTATTAATTGACGATTAAGAGAAATAAAGTTTTGGCGAAGTTTATCGGGTAAAGGCTGACATAAACGGTCCAACCTCTTTTCCTCGCTTTAATTCAAATTAATAATAGGTTTCTGACACCTCGTACCAATGCATTTTGCAAAAAATGCAAATAAAATAATATATATATTCCGTCTCTATAATAAAAATGTTTAATACATCACCGAGTATATTTATGAAAAAAGAATATATGTAATAGCATATTGTTAAATTATTAAATCCGCAAAATCTATATAATCTAAATAGCTTTCTTAATGCTGTTATTATAGATTATCGTAATCTTAGCAAATGAAACAAAATATCAAGTTAAAAATTAATGTTACGATTGTAATAATAGAAATGATTTTAACCGATCACATGGATACGAGGCGTCTTGAGTCTGTTTTATAATTCGAAATCGTCGGACTACAACAATAGTCCTTCGAAATCGCTTATGACTGGAACATGTGATTTAAGAGCGCAAGATAAAGAGAGAGATAGAGAGAGACAGTGACATAGAAAGTGTAAGAGATTAGTCCAAGGAAAAAATTTTTAGGCACACTCACACACATACACGTACATTTATATAATTATATATTTGTGTGTATATATATTATGCGTAGAGCGCAAGAGTCTTTATTCTTTGGCAAGCAAAACGCGGCTTCGCACTTCTCTTTTTATTCGAATTTCTGCCAGAGTCAGCAAGGGTGATGTGACTCGATTTTAATTTTAATCCGTTGCGCTTGAGTGTCAAGTTTGCGGTGGCAAAAAATTAGAAACATTAATTAGGGATAAGAATGCCGAAATATTAATCAATATAAATATATAATACGTGAAAAATAAAGAATCTGATTTAAATATCTCTGAGATATTTTGCTGTCTTTTAAATAATTTTTAACATTATTATCTTAATTTATCACTACACAAAATTATTTACGCTCTTAATTATGATTGAGACTCAAAAATAAAACTTAACATTTGAGAAAAGATGATGTTAAAGAAACGCAAATAATTGATTCGCAAGAATTTCACATCCATCTTCATTCGATTTTGATTGGATTTTGACAATGTCGATTTTCTAATCGCTTTGTACTCGTTCAACCGATCAATATTTTGCGCAGGAAAGTTCTCGGATTTCGAACATTCAGATCACTCGTGCTTGTGTAACGCCAGCTTTGTTCGTGTAGACGGACTCTTAAATTGCTCATTTCTCTTTGTTCTTCGTACGTTTTTTTTTTTCGCGCGGTGTCAATTAATTATAATGTAATCGTTACGTCATAATTCAATAGCAAATATATTATCACATTTAGATTGTATTAATTTTTAAGACGACCGGCCGGACGTTTTACGACGAATTTTTCGTCGCTTCGCAACTTTCGCGTCGAATGAGAAAGCTTATTAATGCCCAATCATTTTTTACGTACATATTTAATTTTTTCTATAATACAAAATAAAGAAAAGAATACAATAACTATAATCATTTGTGAATAAAAATAAATACACGATACAAACAATCAATAAAATTTTTTCTAGTTAAAAAAAAATGTTATATACATTTGAGAGAATCTCTTTAGATATAGAATAGAGAGAATACTTTTTTTCTTAAGTATCTCAGTTTTATAAATATCTTCCGTTAAATATGAAGTGCAATTGCACTTGTCATTTGGCATGAGGATAATCTTGAAATTTCCAGTTCTCTCACAATGTTTTACTTTCAAGTGCCACCAATTCCGCATCATTGTCGCTTAAAGGTTAATATCTCTGTATTGAAACATTTAACCCTCTTCATTCTTTATCCTCTCTCGTTACCATCGATAAGATCTCGCGATGACGTAAATAACTGACTTTGTTTCGCAGATTCCAGCTTATTGAGCGTCTCAATTCGCGTTTACTCGAGCGCGATAAACGACGACGATGTTCGTCGTATAAACACGTCCGTCCGAATTATTAGATTTAAATCTAAGAAACATTAATATAGAATATATTATCGTGTAGTTTATATATAAGGTATACGTTAAGACACTTACTGCTACAGCAAAAATTCAACAGTTAAAAGATTGTAACAACTAGTTCACGCTCGCGACGGACACGAAAGCGAAACCCTTGTTCAGTTGTGCTCTCTCTCTGCCCTCACTACGACAAAATAAAAAAATTAATATCTTAAAATAAAAAATTATTTAAGTAAGAGCTTTTGAACGTTGCAAGTTAAAAATTTTGGGCTCTTTATTCATAGTAAAACTGTTATTTTTTTAATAAACTTTCATTCAGCTTCCTTACAAAAAAAAAAGAGAAAATTTCTGTTCCGTGTGATGGTCAATATTTTTTACTTATAAGATTTGAAAGCTCTTAGATGTAACTGTTAATTCTAAGATATTAGTTTTTTTTTTATTTTAGTGATGGAAGGAGAGAGGCCAACTGAATAAGGCTGGAAGCGGACGATCAGGCTCAAGTCCCTCGACATTCGCAGACTGTCGCGAAACTTGCGATTATCATCGAATTTTCGGGACCTTCGAGAAAGGGAAAGATTGAAGAAACGAGGCGTAGCAAAGCTTGCTTAAAAAATTTGAAAAATCAAAATAAAGTTTCGAGATTATATTTTTACGTAGTGAAAATTATACTTATTTTTTTTATATTTGTTATACCATATATTCTCTGATAAAAATGCTTAGTACCTAAAGACACATTCTTCTCCCTTTCTTAATAGATGAATTAAACGAAGGTCAAAAATTCGATGTAGATTGCGACAAGTTGTGTTTCTCGATTTTCCGAAAACGACGAAAGACTTATTGGTCGCGCGTTTCGCGTCCGAAGCAGCTTCCCACACTTCGCGTATCTCTTTTTCTTTCGTAAAACATCGTTCGTTCCCTTGTAATCGGGGTTACTTTGGCACGCATTTATTTTCTTTCTCTTCGTAATGTCGGCACACGGTGTCGACCGTTGCTTATCAGTTATGAGCTCGTAATATAATAATGCGAATAAATCTGTCGGTCGGCAACCTGAGACTGATTCGCGCGGACGATACGATAAAATGAGGTGTCCTTGTTATTGTTACTTCCTCGGGGAAAACTACGTTTTCGCGAACTGTACGAGAGACGCCGAGAAAAAAGGCATGTCGAAATTCCGCGCCGGTTTCTGAGCCGTTTCTTCAACATTTTTTCTCTCCTTCCTCATCTCATTACGTATAGATTTCCTCACTTGTATGACAACGAATGAAACTCTCGATTTTTAGTTGAAATGAAAGATAAGTAAAGTGATGGAAGTAAATGCTAACGGCGGACGGAGCCAGTCGCGCTATAATCGCGGACGTGTAAATTAACGAGTAAATCTCTTTCGTTATGGTAGGTTTATGTAAACCACATCGCGATACTATTACTCGTCATACAAATATTTCGAATATGAAAATTGCATTGGATGCATATCTTGGAAATGACGTGTAGATGTGCGCGGAAGAGAAATGGAGAAAGTAAGTTGTCCTCTGGTGCGCTTTATGTAAAATTATCCATATAAAAAGTCGCGTTAAAGAGGATCATAGTGGACTATTGCACCGATAAACGCGCGTGTTTTACGAATATAAAATATATCATTCCGATACACGATATATATCACAAAAGCAAAAAAGTGTATATAGCGGTATATAACTCACGATTCTCTTGGCACGGATGCGAATGAACTATGCGCACACTCGGTACATGTCAAACCTTTCGCTTTCGGGTGCGAATGAATCTACATCCTTATTATAATCTGTGCAATAAATGTTTTTTAGCAACTTCCACGCATAATTTCGGCTACTATAGTGTAATCATCTGTATATATATATGTATATATACCTAAAAGATAAAATAGATAATTTAATATTTAATTTGTATATGTAATTATATGTAATATAATATTAATTAAAATCTAAATCACACATTCGCTCGTAATTGTGGCTTCCAATTACTTGCTACTTGGCACGGAATGAGTCATGTTACTCGCAATATTTCTAGCGAAGATAATACAGACTATAACAATAATTAGAGTTTCGCAAATTAAATGAGTCATGAAAAAAATGTAGCAACGAGATAACGATAAACTTTGAAAAAAAGTTTGCTCAATATTCGACGGAATTCGAACACATTATGCGTTTGAAAAAAAAACGGTCGATATATAAATGTGAAAATGTACTGGAATGAAATTTATTCTTTATGCCGTGCAGCTTCGACTTTGCATTCTTCGTATACCTCGTAGTAGTTTAGCGTAATATAGTAATGACGAGAATATCATTCTCGACGACACGTCGGATCATCGTGTCATGGTGCACGAAGCATTTCGCGCCACACACCGTTAAAAATTGTTTATCGACTACAACGTATATTTGTATGGTACATTAAAAATTGACACATATCTTCGTTATAATAAGTTTTGTCCGTTTTCTCTTCCTTGCGCGAACAAGCAATCGTCGAAGACGATCGTAGATTCTAAAGAGAGAAACGCACTTGTACCGATAGCGAGCGAACGCACATCCAACGTTTGGATTTTGCAAAAAGTGACAATTACGTGTACAGCTTTCTTTCTATAAATTACTATATGAGGACAGATGGGCTCTTCAACATGGCTTTTTAAATGTATGAATCTCTGGATTTATAAATCTATCTCTGAATTAAATATTCATAAATAGATGTAATAAAGACGATTTTTATGTCACCATTGTTTGCAAAATGAAACGCGGGCTTTTTCTCGCATGATCTGTCATTATAATACTTCGTAATTATATTAGCGTATCGTTATCGCATTTTTTTAAATTCGTAATAGTACTAATAAAAACGATAACGGCAACCCAAGCAACGATAACAACGTGTTCGTATTAACAAGTACTTAACGATCACTTATAGCATGGCGATTTGTGCAGCGAGAGCGAACTATAATCTAGATACGTAACGTTAAAACGAATCTTCATAAAATAGCACCTTTCCATCCCGGCCGGGGTCCTCGCGACATGCCGCGTGTCGTGACTCGATGCTTTTATTGATCTCATTAACCGTTGGCCTGATTCAATCGAGTCTCGTACGTCCGTTCCGATGTGCACTCGAGTATTACAAGCTACCGTTCGAATTTGTCAATCGTCGTGTTTGTCTCTACATATATACACAGAAAAACTTTGTTCAACAAATAAAATTTTTAAATTAAAATTATATTCAATAGACTACAAAGAATCGAGACTAAAATAGACTTTAATAAAATAAAATTAGAGGGTTTCCAGAATTAAAATTATACTTATAATAAGCTATAATCTGAAAATTAAAATTAATATTGAAATCGGAATCGAGTTCATAGTTGACGCAAAATGGTTAATGAGAAGCAATAAAACGTCACGACATTTAACAAACGAGAATCCTCGGAACAGTACAGAGTTGCAGTCTTAAACTTCGCTGAATTGCAATTTCTTCTGCCTCTTTTTTTTTTTATTTTTTTAGTCACGGCAGTCAGTGCGGAAGAACGTAAAAGACGATCAACGTCACGTCTCGCCGTGAATTCGTTTCTACTTTCAGTCTTTCTCCGTGTGATCCAGTCTACGATTCTAGCACCATCATGCAGCTTTCCCCGTTCGTCATCATCGATCGAACGGGTGGATAGCCGATCGTTATACTTTGTTGGATCGGCTACGCGATATAACACCTGGACGTTTACATAGCTAATACAAGATCTCGTTAGAATTCAAAGATTACATTAAATTATCGATGTTCGCATGCAATAATCTATACGTTCCCTAGTGCCTAAGAGGGGAAGGCTTGCCGATGCTGATTTGGAGAACAGTCGCTTTCCGTCAAATCTTTTGCACTTGATCGACAACATTTCTCAGTTTGCAATTCCTCAAGTTACCTTAGCTGTTTACTCTTTTTACTTTATCTCTCCAGACTTAATTTTCGCCCAGTTGCGATTCTTTTTCGACTGTCTATCGAATTCAGCATTTGTGAACAAGCTTTCCCTGTGAATTCTAATATCTAGATCGCAGTATTGACAAAATGAGGACGTATAAAGAGCCTGTAGGTCGTAGTTCTCTTCCTCCGCGAATCTCCCGACCGGGCTGCTGTTCTCCTCGTTTCCCGGGGGCATCTTCGCTAGTTAGTCGCATCCGGATTCGAGGACGGCGAGGACGCTGGACTCTGCGCCGGATCGACGCTCTCGGCGTCTCTCGAAGAGGCCAGCAGCGAAGGGGTTATCAACATGCCACGTGGGCTGAAGGTGTCGCAGTAGAGGTTCTCCTTCTTGTGTACTCGTCGTACGTGGCTGCGCAGATTGTCGCGACGCGCACTCCGGTAAGCGCAGTGCGGACACAAATGCGGCTTCTCGCCCGTATGCATGCGCCGATGCTGTATCAGCTGTAAGAGCGAGAGCAAAGAGGAGTGGGATAATTAACGTATCATCAAAGATGATTAATGTATCTTTAACCTTTGCTCTCTCAATCTTTAACTTTTTAGTTTTTTATTTTAACTTTTGCCGACCACGTATGACAGATACATCTAATTAAGATTAACTGTCTGTAGTGAAAGCGAGTAATATTTTTAAATGAATATATAGTGTCGATCAAAATTTTTCGTTCATTAATCGATTCGATCAATATTGTCAGATACTAATTTTGGTGTGACACATTTTAGAATGGAACGTATCTTACGCTTCATTTTACGTACTTTTTTCAATTGCACCGTGCGAAAGATGCAGATGTCACAGCAAAAGTACCGGTCATCGCGATGCCTCCGCATATGCCTGCTGAGATCGACCTCGGAAGATCGGTCGGCGCCGCAAACGGCACAGCTCACCCTTGTCTCCGGCGCGGTGCCCCTCGCGTGCGCCCGCAGGTGTCTCTGGAACGCCTTCTCGATCGTGCACGCGTACGAGCACAGCGAGCATCGATACTCCTCTCTCTCGTATCTAAGTGCATTGCGAAACGAAAGATGATGTAAAACGATATTACATGAACGCATTTCTCTCTTTTCTATTCCATTTATTCCATTGCAAATTTTATTTCGCAATATCAAATTAAAAAATTCCAGAAGGGATATAGGATATGTAAAATTGTTCGAGTACCTATACCTGACGCGTTGCAATGCCAGCGAGCGCTTCTTTCCCGTGGGAGTCATCCCCTGGGCCACATGCGCCGCCACGTGGGTCTCCATCTCGCATCTGCTGCTCGTCGTGAAGTCGCAGCCCGTGGACGGACACCTCTTGGTCTCGCCAGTCTCCGTGCCGGACAGTGCTGGATGGCAATCGGCTATGTGTTTTCTCAGGGCTGGCCTCGTCGGCGCCATTACGTCGCACGAGCCGCACGAGTAGCCGCGGTGAACGCTACTCACATTTGGGCTGCTGCCTCTCGATCTTGATTAAATCGTATATCATTACTGATAATCGTTGTATTACAATGTATGTTGTAATCTAAATAAATTAACGAATTCTATATACTTTTCAGTGTAGGAAGAGTGCTCGCTCTCGGAATCGCTGTCGGAGGGAATATTGAGAACTTCCGTTGCCTCGAGTGCCGCGGTGGCGGCCGTCAGCCTGCCCAGCATCGCCGTGTAAGCGCCCAGCACCCAACCATTGAGAACTGGGGTCATCGTTCCTTCCTATAAGCAAAAAATTAATAATGAAAAAGGTATTTATTATATATTCTACAAATATATCAACAATTTGCATATAGATTTATATTATACTGAAAGAAGCTAAAAAATATATATGCCGAAAAATATATGATTAAATTCGCGACATGTATTTGAAAAGATAGTTTCACATAATCCCCGACCTTGTCGAGAGCCAAGCACGACATCGGATCAGGAAGTTTCGCAATTGACAGATTGTTGTTGGCTGATTGGTGCGAACTGTTGGTGCTACCGGTGTCGCTCTCGTCACCGGCATCTTCGTTGTCATTGTTTTCGGTTGGCACACAGGTCTGAGATCGGCAAATGTGAAGAATATAGTATTGTGTGTTTATATAATTTAGTTATAAATTATATACTATTTATGAAAATTAATTTATTGCTTGATTCCTTCATTGCTTGATGAGAGATTGATTTAAAAATAATTAGTTTCAAGTATTGTAAAATTATGATATTCATTATAACATTTATATAAAATAGTTACAACAAACCATAAAAAAGGAAAATAATGTGTAATAATAAAAGAAACTTACCTGATTTTCGTTCTGATCGGTTTTTTCGATGTTGCCTTCGTTGTCGTCGCGTTGCTGAAAATCCTCGTCTTCGGCGTTCGTACTCTTCTCACCGTCCTCGGCATCCTCTGCATTGGTGGAGGCAACCGATGCTGGTTTCGTGACCAGCTCCATAGGGACGTAGGGCGGCCCCGCCGCCGTCAGCGGCAGCGGCAGCATATCGGGCCGATGAAGGGCGCTCAGAGCGAAGGCGGCCCTCGGTAAAATCTGCGTGGCACCGGGAGGCAGAATCGGATGCCTTCGGGCGAGACGCGGGTCACCCCAAAGTTCACCCGCGACGTGAAGACTCCAGATCCCATATTCCATCTGAAATTTGAATTTGGCTCTCGATAGGCTCGATTCGGTGTATAAAATAAGTGATCCGGAACTGTTTTTCACAGTGAGTGAAAGAGAGATCATTTGCGTATCTTATTTTGGGGAAAGATATAATTCTTCACACAATTTTTCCCAAAAAATTTCTCATACAAAGTGCTTTGTTTAATAATAAATAAAATAATTTATTCCGCTGAAAACACTATGTAATATACTTTTCTTTCTTATAGAATTATTTAAAACAATGGAATATGCAAATATATTTATAGTTTGTAATTACTTTTATCTCGATAAAATTGAGCATCAATTCAGGGATTTATAATAAAAATGATACAGATTTGATACAAGTTCATAAAAAGAATGCTCTTTGAATACATAATCTTATTTTCGAAATAAACCTGTGATGGATTTTATCTTACAAAATTAGTTTTATATCTGATATACTTATATCATTATATATATTTAAGTATTTGTTAGATATATTATGTTGATGCGCATGTTATTAACAATGATTATGCGTGCTGGATTTGAAAATAGAATTAGAGAAATACCTCGAAGAGATTGAATCGCACTTGGAAACGGTGCTCATTATGTTTGTATGGACCGCACGGTGTAAAAAGAGTAAGGGTAGGAAGAGGGACGAGAAGAGATTAGTAGTGGTCTTCGAATCAATACTTACGTACAATTTTCAAGCCAACCGAGTATTTGTTATAATTGTTATTTATATGTAATATTATATTCATTAAGTTGTGCATACTTAATTAAGCCATTAAACAGTGTTTAGACATCTTCGAAGCTTGATTCTATTTGTGTATTTAATGATTAGTTAATATGTTGTTAAATATTTTTTAAAAAGAAAATATTTATAATTATTCTATCGTATTTTTCTTTCAAATATTCTTGAATTCGCTCGTTATATCAAGTATTCCAGAAACATCTAGAGAAGAGTCGAGCAATATATGCGGTAGCGCATAAGTAATCTGATCCCGGAGTTGCGCGAGATCAAACATCTTAAAGCGTGCTTGCGGTAGAAATACAGAGAAAGATATTATACGATGAAAAAATATCTCTTTGTAAATTGAATTTCTATTTCTGTCTTTTAGCTTCTTTCCGTTTTCGATTCGTCCGCATGCGAGTCGGAATGTTCTGTGTCATTAAAATCAGCTTCCTCTGAACTGTAAAATATTTTGTTTTACGTTTTTCTGCGCTCGTTTCATCGATTAGAGAATATTATTACATCTATTACACCCACTACATTACTCTTGCCAAATGATTTCTATTCGAGATGTTGCAATTTACATTCGAATTCGATTACACTCGAATGCAATGATATCTCGCGATTTGAGAACGCTATCCTTCTCTATGGATCATTTTACAATCATCATAAGACTTATCAATCGGACAAAGTCAGAGATGCAGGTTTTATACAGAAGAATTAAATATATATTTAACGCAGGGTGCATTTCATAACTCTTTCACCATAATTCTATATAATCCATATAATATCAATTATAAGATTAAATAGAAGGTGATATCTGATTGAGATATTTCGAAATGTTCCAAGAAAATATCCATAGCTATTTTATTCCGATTTCGATGGGAAATTAAACCACGTAGTTGTCCATGTATACTTAGTACAAATTTAAGAAAGAAATCATCCCTCCACGTTAACTCGAGATATTTGATTTGAAGAAAAATTGTCTCGATATTCTATTTTGTTTATATATATTTTGTTTTATATAAAATATTTTTATTAATTTCTTATAATTTTTTTCAAAAGTTATATACGTATATATTCTATATATCAAAAGTTATTGATAACATTGCACAACAAATATTATTAAATATTGAAAGAAGAAGAAAAAGAAAGTATTCAAACAAAGTAAATGCTTCTATATATCAAAAGTTATATATATATATATATATATTTTTTTTTTTCTAAATCATCAAATGAATGAAAGAGAGACATTTTATTCCTCGGAAATATTGAAATCCTATCGAGTTGTGGCTCCGATTTAATATGTTTAGTTAAACAAAAATCTTGATTTATTAAAATTATTCTGAATAATTCGAGGAACGGATGGAGGAGATCTCTTTCCTCACGAACGTGAAGCTCAAAAGAGTCGCTATCATTTTCAGATCGGCGATGCACGAAGATCGAATAATCGAGAGAGAGAGAGAGAGAGAGAGAGAGAGAGAAAATTACTACAAGAGACGATTGCTCGAAAATCGTAAGAAATCGGGGGTCCCTTGGGGGCGCCCCTGTAGTGGCCTACCGCAACAATTCGGGCCGATCGTCATTACGCTGGAATCATCCCCCGCCAGTGCCCCCTCTTGTTGCCCCAAGGCCGGGCCGATCTCCACCTTACCGATCGACCGGAAGTTCACGCGCGTCGCGGCTTAGCGCCGCCTCCCCCGCCACACTCATGACGACGTCGACGACGACGACGATGAAGATAACGATGTGATAGAAGACGACGACGACGATAATGCGATAAAGGACGTGACGTCGCCGCGATTCGCGAATACCGGAGTCAAGGAGAAACGAGTACCGGGTCCGGATACGTGCCGCCGTAGAACGAACGAACTCGCGAGATTCCTGACCATTGGACCGACCCTCGTGCATGCATACTTTAGCATAACGTTCTCTATACAATATCCAGAAA